>NC_044976.1:124645764-124858928 GCF_008728515.1 Papio anubis
TACAAACAAACGGAAGAATATTTCATGCTCATGGATAGGAAGAATCAATATCGTGAAAATGGCCATACTGCTCAAGATAATTTATAGATTCAATGCCACGCCCATCAAGCCACCAATGACTTTCTTCACAGAATTGGAAAAGTTCATATAGAACCAAAAAAGAGCCCACATGGCCAAGACAATTCTAAGCCAAAAGAACAAAGCTGGAGGCATCGCGCTACCTGACTTCAAACTATACTACAAGCCTACAGTAACCAAAACAGAGATATATCTCTGTTGTTTGGTACTTGTACCAAAATGGAGATATAGACCAATGGAACAGAACAGAGGCCTCAGAAATAACACCACACATTTACAACCATCTGATCTTTGACAAACCTGACAAAAACAAGAAATGGGGAAAGAATTCCCTATTTAATAAATGGTGCTGGGAAAATTGGCTAGCCATATGCAGAAAGCTGAAACTGGGCTGGACGTGGTGGCTCACACCTGTAATCCCAGCACTTTGGGAGGCTGAGGCAGGTGGATCACGAGGTCCGGAGATCGAGACCTGGCTAACATGGTGAAACCCCATGTCTACTAAAAAAAAAAAAAAAAAAAAAAAAAAAAAAAAAAAATTAGCCAGGTGCAGTGGCAGGCGCCTGTAGTCCCAGCTACTCGGGAGGCTGAGGCAGGAGAATGGCATGAACCCTGGAAGTGGAGCTTGCAGTGAGCCGAGAGCGTGCCACTGCACTCCAGCCTGGGTGACTGAGCAAGGCTCCGTCTAAAAAAAAAAAAGAAAAAAAAAAAAAAAGAAAATGTGGCACATATACTCCATGGAATATTATGCAGCCATGAAAAGGATGAGTTCGTGTCCTTTGTAGGGACATGGATGAAGCTGGAAACCATCATTCTGAGCAAACTATCGCAAGGACAGAAAACCAAACACCGCATGTTCTCACTCCTAGGTGGGAACTGAACAATGAGAACACTTGGACACAGGGCGGGGAACATCACACACCAGGGCCTGTCATGGGGTGAGGGGATGGGGGAGTGATAGCATTAGGAGAAATACCTAAGGTAAATGACAAGTTAATGGGTGCAGCAAACCAATGTGGCACATGTATATGTATGTAACAAACCTGCACATTGTGCACATGTACCCTAGAACTTAAAGTCAAAAAAAAAAAAAAAAAAGAAACACTCAGGTATACCAAAAGACTTGTATATTTTCACAATACCATGTAACCGGGTCTGCCCACTGCCATCATCTTTTGCTACCATTTCCACTGATTTATAATCTTCGAAATGGGCTAGTGTTTCATTGGAGGATTTCCATTCTAGCATTAGTGAACTGAAATTATCAAACTTTCTCCTATGTTGATCAAACACTGCTAGTTCCAGGACTGTGTCCCTCAGTCTTGACACAGGAATCTGCATTAAAATAAAAAGTAATAAAACAAAAATTTAAAAATCAATAGCTTAAGAGCTAGTAAGACATCTCTAAAACTAGGGATTGAGTTTTCTCTCAATATTTTTACCTTAACAATTTGCAAACTTTTGCTATTGAAAGAACAATATAATAATTACCTATATACACACACTTCACCTGGATTCACCAGTTCTTAACATTTAGTTACATTTGCCTTTTCTCTCTCTCCCTCTCCTTCCTCACCTTCCATATATGGATGTTATTTGTTTTGTTGATGTAGGCATCATTGCACTTCACCCCTAAGTATTTCAGCATGTATCCTAAGAATACGAGAACATTCTGCTATGTAAGAAACAGGTATCACACATAATAATATTAACACTAATTCAATGTCAGCAAATGTATAGTCAATATTTTCATTTCCCAAAACATCCCCCCAAAATGTTTTTAAATGTTTTTTAGTTTGGATCTAGAAGTTAATTAAGGTGTATGTATGCATTGTATTTGTTTACCTCTTTAGTATATTTTAATCTAGAAAAGGCACATTTGCCCTTTTTTGTTATTGTGTTTCATGGTATTGAATTTTTTGTAAAGTCCAGGCCAGTTTTTGTTTTGTTTTTTTGAGACAGGGTCTCTCTCTGTTGCATGGGCTGAAGCACAGCAGTGTGACCATGGCTCATTACAGCCTCAACCTCCCAGGCTCAAGTCATCCTCCCAATTCAGTCGCCTGAGTAGCTAGGACTACGGGTGTATGCCACCACACCTGGATAATTTTTTAAATTTTATTAATTTTAATTTCAATTTATTTTTAAATTTTTTTTTCCATAGGTTTTTGGGGAACAGGTGGTATTTGGTTACAAGAGTAAGTTCTTTAGTGATGATTTGTGAGATTCTGGTGCACCCATCACCCAAGAAGTATACAGTGGACCCGACTTGTAGTCTCTTATTTCTTACCCCTCTCCACCTTTCCCCCGAGTCCCAAAGTCTATTGTGCCATTCTTTTACCTTTGCATCCTCATAGTTTAGCTCCCACTTATGAGTAAGAGCATACAATGTTTGGTTTTCCATTCCTGAGCTACTTCACTTAGAATAATAGTCTCCAATCCCATCCAGGTTGCTGCAAATGCCATCAATTCCTTCCTTTTTTTTTTTTTGAGATGGAGTCTTGCTCTGTTGCCCAGGCTGGAGTGCAGTGGCACAGTCTTGGCTCACTGCAACCTCTGCCTCCTGGGTTCAAGCACTTCTCCTGCCTCAGTCTCCCGAGTAGCTGGGATTACAGGTGCGTGCCACTATGCCCGGCTAATTTTTTTGTATTTTTAGTGGAGACGGGATTTCACTGTGTTAGCCAGGATGGTCTTGATCTCCTGACCTCGTGATCTGCCTGCCTCGGCCGCCCAAAGTGCTGGGAATACAGGCGTGAGCCACTACACCCGGCCCTAATTCATTCTTTTTTATGGCTGAGTAGTATTCCATCATGCATGTGTGCGTGTGTGTGTATCACAATTTCTTTATCCACTCGTTGATTGATGGGCATCTCAGTTGGTTCCACATCTTTGCAATTGCAAATTGTGCTGCTATAAACATGTGTGTGCAAGTATCTTTTTCGTATAATGACTTCTTTTCCTCTGGGTAGATACCCAGTAGTGGGATTGCTGGATCAAATGGTAGTTTTACTTTTAGTTCTTTAAGGAATCTCCACACTGTTTTCCATAGTGGTCATACTAGTTTACATTCTTACCAGCAGCGGAGGAGTGTTCCGTGTTCACCGTATCTACACCAACGTCTATTATTTTTTGATTTTTTAAATTATGGCCATTTTTTTTTTTTTTTTTTGAGATGGAGTCTGGCTCTGCTGCCCAGGCTGGAGTGCGGTGGTGAGATCTTGTCTCACTGCAAGCTCCGCCTGCTGGGTTCAGGCCATTCTTCTGCTTCCGCCTCCTAAGTAGCTGGGACTACACGCGCCTGCCGCCATGCCTGGCTGATTTTTTGTATTTTTAGTAGAGACGGGGTTTCACCGTGTTAGCCAGCATGGTCTTGATCTCCTGACCTTGTGATCTGCCCGCCTCGGCCTCCCAAAGTGCTGGGATTACAAGCGTGAGCCACTGCGCCCAGCAATTATGGCCATTCTTGCAAATAAAAGCATAAAGTGGGGAAATGGCACCCTATTTAACAAATGGTACTGGGATAAATTGGCAAGCCACATGTAGGAGAATGAAACTGGGTCCTCATCCCTCACCTTATACAAAAATCAATGCGAGATGGATCAAGGACTTAAATCTAAGACTTGAAACTACAAAAATTCTAGAAGACAACATTGGAAAAAACCTTCTAGATACTGGCTGAGGTAAGGATTTCATGACCAAGAACCCAAAAGCAAATGCAATTAAAACAAAGATAAATAGCTGGAACTTAATTAAACTAAAGAGCTTTTGCACAGCAAAAGGAACAGTCAGCAGAGTAAACAGACAACCCACACAGTGGGAGAAAATCTTCACGATCTATACATCTGACAAAGGACTAATATCCAGAATCTACAATGAACTTCAACAAATTAGCAAGAAAAAACCAATCTCATCAAAAAGTGGGCTGAGAACATGAAGAGACAATTCTCAAAAGAAGATATACAAATGGACAACAAACATGAAAAAATGCTCAGCATCACTAATGATCAGGGAAATGCAAATCAAAACCACAATGCGATATCACCTTACTGCTGCAAGAATTTTTTTATTTTTTGTGGAGATGGGGTCTCACTGTGTTGCCAGGGCCGGTCTTGAACTCCTGGGCTCAAGCAATCCTCCCACCTCGGCCTCCCAAAGTGTGAAACCCGCATCTCTACAAAAAATAAAAAAGATTAGTCACGTATGATGGTGTGCACCTGTAGTTGCAGCTACTCAAGAAACTGAGGTGGAAGGATCGCTTGAGCCCAAGTTCAAGGTTACAGTGAGCTATGATTGCACCACTGCCCTCTACCCTACGTGACAGAGTGAGACCATCTCAAATAAATAAATAAGGACCAGGCATGGTGGTTCACATCTGTAATCCCAGCACTTTGGGATGCCAAGGTGGGCGGATCACTTGAGGTCAGGAGTTCGAGACCAGCCTGGCTAACATGGCGAAACCCTGTCTCTACTAAAAATACAAAAATTAACCAGGCATGGTTAATTACAGGCATGGTGTGTGCCTGTAATCCCAGCTACTCAGGAGGCTGAGGCACGAGAATCGCTTGAACCTGGGATGTGGAGGTTGCAGTTAGCCGAGAATGCACCACTGCACTCCAGCCTGGGCGACAGAGTGAGACTCTGTCTCAATGAATGAATGAATAAATAAATAAATAAATAAATAAATAAATAAATAAATAAATTCAATGTTATACTAGAGCAAGCTCATAGGTAAGCTGATTGTTAGCATCTCTTTACAACTCTGAATAGTGATATCATATTGGTAATCTGAAATTGGCCATGACGGGAATATTCACACCATAGAATTTGGCACATGTTACAAATTGGGTCCCCCTTAGTATTTTTTTTTTTTGGAGAGTCTGTTAAAAATTTACTTGCACATAATATCAGGTTGCACCACTATTAGTGATGCCAAATTTGATGATCTGCTGAAGGTGGTGATTGCCACTGGAGATCTCTCCAGTATAAAGGTATGGTTTCCCCTGTGTGAGTGATAATTTGAAATCTTGAGACTATCCCATTTCCCAACAAGCTTTCACCTACTAGTCTTAATATCCATTGATGATCTTTGCCAGGACCAATTATTACAAGGAGGATTACAAAATCATAAATTTCTAATTCTATGATTCATTTTATATAAGCTGGTATTTTCCTGGAAAAGAGCATCCTTTTTTCTCTTCCATCCTCCTTCTCTTCCTTCCTTCCTCAATTCATTTCTCTTCTCTTTCTCCCTCCTTCTGTCTCTCTTTCTTCCTTCATTTTCCTCTTATAATCTTGAGCATCACTATGGGATCATGTTTTTGTTTTTTTTTTTGTTTTGTTTTTTGTTTTGAGACGGAGATCTCACTCTGTCACCCAGGCTGGAATGCAGTGGCATGATCTCGGCCCAATGCAACCTCCGCCTCCCCAGTTCAAGTGATTCTCCTGCCTCAGCCTCCCGAGTAGCTGGGACTACAGGCGCCCACCACTACGCCTGGCTAATTTTTTGAGTATTTTTAGTAGAGGCGGGGTTTCACTATGTTGGCCAGGCTGGTTTCGAACTCCTGACCTTGTGATCCACCCGCTTCGGCTTCCCAAAGTGCTGGGATTACAGGAGTGAGCCACCGCACCCGGCTGGGATCATTAATTTTAAGTTGATATTTCTGTCATTATTTTTTAAAAGATATTTAAGGGGTACAAATGCAGATTTCTTACATGCATGTATGACATAGTGGTGAAGTCTGGGCTTTTACTGTAGTAAACATTGTACTCAACAGGTAATTTTTCAACCCTCTGCCATTATTTTTTGGATGCTCAAATTATCTACAATTTGGACAGCAGGGGTCCCTTCAAGTCAGCTTCTTTTTGAGAAGTCACCATTACTCTTTGAGTGCTTCTTTGCTTTCTAACACAAGTTGTTTCAGAATCACTGTGCACTTTCCCTACTGAGCTGGAATCAACTAGTTCTCCAAAATGCTCTGATTCCTTTAAATGGGGACTAGTGTTTAGAAACCAAGATGTTTGTACATCACTGTTGGGGTGTAGGCCCTTTCAGTGAACAGAGCTTGTAAATAAAATTTGTTTAAAAAAAGTATCATAAGTTGTACAGCAATTTTAAAACATGTCTGTAAACTCTCTCATATATGTGAGACATACACATACATATATACACACACACATATACACATTCTTTGACAAGATGACTCAATGACTCAACATCATAAATATCCCACTTATTCCAAGTTAATAAATAAATTTAACATAATCTCAATAAAAATACCAGGAACACAAATAAATATTTACAATAATTAGCTGTCCATGAAGCTAATTAAGCAGAGACTTTTAGTAGCTACACAGGTCAAAGAGTACAGATGTTACAGAACTAGTTCAGAAAAGTCACTAAATAAATGTTCTCAGCAAAAACAAAAAAACACAAGCAACCACAAAAGCAGGGGAGGGGAAGAAGCTTATTTCAGAGTTGCTACATTACATTATACTAAATGTTGAGTTTTTAACAAAAGATTATTAGAAATGTAAAGAAATAAGTATGACCATACATGAGAATAAAAGCGGTTTCCATAGAAACTGTCCTTGAGAATGCCCAGACATTGAGCTTACAAGACAAATACTTCTTTTTTCTTTTCTTTTCTCTTTTTTTCTTTTTTGAGATGGAGTCTCACTTCATTGCCCAGGCTGGAGTGCAGTGATGCAATCGTAGCTCACCGCATCCTGTGCCTCCTGGACTCAAGCAATCCTCCCACCTCAGCCTCCCAAGTAGCTGGGACTGCAGGCATACACCACCATGCATGGCTAATTTTTGTATTTTTGTAGAGACAGGGTTTTGCCATGTCACTCAGGCTGGTCTTGAACTCCCGAACTCAAAGGATCTGTCCACCCCGGCCTCCCAAAGTGTTGGAATTACAGGTATGAGCCACCATGCCTGGGCCAGACAAAGACTTCTTTTTTATTTTTTGAGACAGAGTCTCACTCTGTCACCAGGCTGGAGTGCAGTGGCACGATCTTGGCTCACTGCAACCTCCATCTCCCGGGTTCAAGTGATTCTCTTGTCTCAGCCTCCCAAGTAGCTGGGACTACAGGCATGCGCCACCATGCCTGGCTAATTTTTGTATTCTTAGTAGAGACGGGGTTTCATCAGATTGGCCAGGATAGTCTTGAACTCCTGACCTCATGATCCACTCACCTCAGCTTCCAAAAGTGCTGGGATTACAGGCGTGAGCCACTGCGCCCAGCCAAAGACTTCTAATTAACTTTACTGTCCAAAGAACTAAAGGTATTCATGTTTGAATAACTAAAGGAAAATACAAAAGTGGTATCACATTACATAAAGAATACCAATAAAGAGATAGAAGTCATAACAAAAAAGAACCAAAAAGAAATTCTGGGCCGGGCGTGGTGGCTCAAGCCTGTAATCCCAGCACTTTGGGAGGCCGAGACGGGCGGATCACGAGGTCAGGAGATCGAGACCATCCTGGCTAACACGGTGAAACCCTGTCTCTACTAAGAAATACAAAAAACTAGCCGGGCGAGGTGGCGGGCGCCTGTAGTCCCAGCTACTCGGGAGGCTGAGGCCGGAGAATGGCGTGAACCCGGGAGGCGGAGCTTGTAGTGAGCTGAGATCCGGCCACTGCACTCTAGCCTGGGCTACAGAGCCAGACTCCGTCTCAAAAAAAAAAAAAAAAAAAAAGAAATTCTGAAGTTGAAAAGTACAATAATTGAAACAAAAAATTAACTAGAGGAATTCAACAGCAGATTTGAACAGGCTGAAGAAAGAATTGGAGAACTTGAAGATAGGTCAACTGAGATTATCCAGTCTGATGAATAAAAAGAAAAAAGAATGAAAAAAAAAGAACAAACATCAGAGACCTGTGGAACACCATCACGTGTATCAGTATATGCAAAAAGGGAGTGCTAGAAGGAGAGGAGATAGAAGAATAGAGGAAGAAAGAATATTTGAAGAAATAATGGCCAAAACTTACCAAATTGATGAAAAACATTAATCTAAACATTCAAGAAGCTCAAACAACATCAAGTAGAATAAATTCAAAAAGCTTTACATCTAAACACATCATAATCCATCTGTCCAGAGTCAAAGATAGAATCATAAAAACAGAAAGGGAAGGGATTCACCCCTCATTAAGGGATCTTCCATGGGATCAATAGCTGATCTTCCATTAGAAACCATGAGGACCAGAAGGCAGTGAGATGACACACTCAAAATGAAAGAAAAAGGGCCAGGTGTGGTGGCTCACACTTGTAACCCTAGCACTTTAGGGGGCTGAGGCAGGTGGATTGCCTGAGCTCAGGAGTTCGAGACCAGCCTGGGCAGCATAATGAAACCCCATCTCTACTAAAGATTTTTTTGGTTGCTGTTATTTATTATTTATTTTTGAGATGGTCTTGCTCTGTCACCTAGGCAGGAGTGCAGTGGTGCCATCTCTGCTCACTGCAACCTCTGCCTCCTGGGTTCAAGTGATTTTCCTCAGACTCTCCTCCCAAGCAGTTGAGACTACAGGTGCACGCCACCATGCTTGGGACATTTTTTGGTATTTTTAGTAGAGACAGGGTTTCACCATATTGGTCAGGCTGGTCTCAAATTCCTGACCTCAAGTGACCCGCCTGCCTCAGCCTCCCAAAGTGCTGGGATTATAGGTATGAGCCACTGTGCCCAGCCACTTCTTTCTCCTTTTTCTTTCTTTTTTTTTTTTTGAGATGGAGTCTTGCTCTGTCACCGAGGCTGGAGTGCAATGGCACAATCTTGGCTCACTGCAACCTCCGCCTCCCAGGTTCAAACGATTCTCCTGCCTCAGCCTCCCAAGTAATTGGGATTACAGGCATGCACCACCATGCCTGGCTCCTTTTTGTATTTTTAGTAGAGGTGGGGTTTCGCCATGTTTGCCAGGCTGGTCTCAAACTCCTGATCTCAGCCCCTTGACTGCCCCATTCCACAAGCCACAGTAACTACAGTCCTAAGACAGAGGGACCCCTTGGGTGGGGACCCTGCCTGGAGTGGCGCCCAGGCATTTAAAATTAGCTGAGTGTAATAGCACGCACTTGTGGTCCCAGCTCCTCGAGAAGCTGAGGTGGGAGGATCACTTGAGCCCAGGAAGTGAGGCTGCAGTGAGCCATAATCATGCCATTGCACTCAGCCCGGGCAACAGAGTGACACCCTGTCTCAAAAAACAAAAAACAAAACAAAACATTGGACACCAAATCTCAGTGGAATTTCCTGTTTGGTAAGCACATTGATGTCTTCCACCTGATATGTTTTCACCACATCCTAACTCCATGGAGAGGGCATGGAAGCTCCGTGTCTGGGACTCTCTGAAGATCTTTCTCAAAGGATACAAAAGGATTTGTATCCTTTATAATGAAACTGTGAGTCATTCTAACAAACTACCAAACTTGGTCAGAAGTGTGCGTGGCCTGTGAGTCCCTCAATTTGCAGCTATCATCCAAAATGAGGGCAGTCTTGTTGGGAACTGCGCCCTGAAAACTGTGGAGTCTGAGCTAACTGCATATTGGTGTCAGAATTGCATTGTGGTATTGCCAAGGGTCACTCTATTAAAAAGATATAACGATTGTAAATGCATATGTACCTAATAACAGAGCCTCAAAATACATGAAGCAAAACCTGACAGAATTGAGGAAGAAACAGACAATTCAATAATATTTGGAGAGAGCTTGTAGATAGTTGAACAGGTGGAGATTCCCAGAGGATGGCATGCCGAGGGAGGGCATGGAAGCTCAACACCCCATTCCTATACCTCACCCTATGTATCTCTTCATCTGTGTCCTTTACAATATCCTTTATATATAAACTGGTAAACATAAGTAAATATTTCCCTGAGTTCTATGAGTCACTTTGTGTCCGTAATTGGTTCCTTCCGGTGGGTTCTTGGTCTCGCTGACTTCAAGAATGAAGCCGCAGACCCTTGCAGTGAGTGTTACAGTTCTTAAAGATGACCCTTGCAGTGAGTGTTACAGTTCTTAAAGATGGTGTGTCTGGAGTTTGTTCCTTCAGGTGATCAGATGTGTCTGGAATTTCTTCCTTCTGATGGGTTCGTGGTCTCGCTGACTTCAGGAGTGAAGCTGCAGACCTTCGTCCTAAAGCTTTTAAAGATGGCGCGTCTGGAGTTGTTCATTCCTCCCAGTGGGTTCGTGGTCTCCCTGGCTTCAGGAATGAAGCTGCAGACCTTTGTGGTGAGTGTTACAGCTCATAAAGGTAGTGCAGACCCAAAGAGTGAGCAGCAGCAAGATTTATTGTGAAGAGCAAAAGAACAAAGATTACACAGCCTGGAAAGGGACCTGAGTGTGTGGTGCCGCTGGCTCGGGGCCAGCTTTTATTCCCTTATTCGGCCCCTCCCATGTCCTGCCGATTAGCCCATTTTACAGAGTGCTGATTGGTCCGTTTTTACAACGTGCTGATTGGTGCATTTACAAACCTTTAGACACAGAGCACTGATTGGTGCGTTTACAAACCTTTAGCTAGACACAGAGCCCTGATTGGTGTGTTTACAATCCTTTAGCTAGACAGAAAAGTTCTCCAAGTCCCCACCCGACCCAAAAGCCCAGCCAGCTTCACCTCTCAACTTCAGCAAATTAATTGAACCCAAAGAGGAGGTCAGGGGAACCCCAACTTGAGGCCAATTGGTCAGAAGTTCTGGAGGCCTGCATTTGCAACTTGTGTCTTAGGGGGGGCAGC
Source organism: Papio anubis (assembly GCF_008728515.1). Taxonomy (NCBI): domain Eukaryota; kingdom Metazoa; phylum Chordata; class Mammalia; order Primates; family Cercopithecidae; genus Papio; species Papio anubis. The sequence goes on from NC_044976.1 coordinate 124,656,560, forward strand.
CTTGGGGACTGAGCCCTCAACCTGTGAAATTTAACAGTAGCTCCGGGTAGATAGTGACAGAATTGAATTGGAGGACACCCAGCTGGTGTCTGCTGCTTGATACGTGGGGAAAAACGCATACATTTGGTTACAGGAGTCTTCTTTTTTCTTCTTCCCTCTCTCATATTTTTCATGAAACAGAAATCTTCTGTGTTAATGATTGTGGTGGTGTGAGAGCAGAGGAAAAACATAGTTTGAGAGTTTTTTGCGAACAATTGGTGTGAATGAGGTGGGATTTGATAAAATGGCACTGTGGCACAGAAACATGTGGTTTGGGACGAGAAAGGATGAAAGGATGGGGGATGAGGAACCTTTAATTCCTGGGTGGCTACCTTGTTATCCATGGTATGAAACTGCAGCTGTGCTGTGTTCAGTTACTAAGGGTAAAAGTTAACCAGTGCAATTTAGAGATGGTGGTAGACTCAACAGGGTGGTAAACGCTGTTGTTTTTCTTTCCTTTTTTTTTTTTTTTTTTTGAGACAGGGTCTCACCCTGTCACCCAGGCTGGAGTACAGTGGCACAGTCTTGGCTTACTGGAGCTTCCACTTCTCAGGCTCAAGCAATCTCCCCACTTTAGCCTACCCAGTAGCTGAGACTACAGGAGCACGTTACCATGCTTGGCTAATTTTTAATTTTTTTTTTTTTTTTTTGAGACAGCGTCTTGCTTTGTTGCCCAAACTGCAGTGCAGTGGTGTGATCTCGGTTCACTGCAACCTCCGTCTCCTGGGTTCAAGCGATTCTCATACCTCGGCCCCTGAGTAGCTGGACTCACAGGCATGTGCCACCACACCTAGTTTTTGTATTTTTAGGTTTCACCACGTTGGCCAGGCTGGTCTCGAACTTCTGACCTCAAGTGATCCCCCCGCATCAGCCTCCCAAAGTGCTGGGATTATAGGCATGAGCCACCACACCCAGCCTTAAATTTTTTGTAGAGACAAGGTCTCATTATATTGCCCAGGCTGGTTGAGACCCTGTTTTATTTATTTATTTATTTTTTAAATTTTGTCTATTTATTTATTTATTTATTTATTTTGAGACCAGGTTATGAGACTGGCTAAGTTTTGTATTTTTGGTAGAGATAGGTTTTGCCATGTTGCCCAGCTGGTCTCCAACTCCTGGGCTCAAGTGATCCACCTGCCTTGGCCTTCCAAAGTCCTGGGATTACAGGCATAAGCCACTGCATCCATCCGGGACCCACATTTCTTTAAAAAAAAAAAAAAAAAAGAGGGGGGATTTAAATTTAAAAGTATGTTCTCTAACCACAATGGAGTGAAATCAGAAATCAGTAACAGGAAATCTGGAATATTCACAAACGTGTGGAAATTAAACAAAAACACTTCTAAATAACCAATAAGTTACCAGCCACAGCAGCCAGGCTGGTCTTGAACTCCTGACCTCAGATGATCCACCCACTTTGGCCTCCCAAAGTGCTGGGATTACAGGCGTGAGCCACAGCACCTGGACTAAAAATAAAATTAAAGGCCAGGTGCAGTGGCTCGTGCCTGTAATCCTAGCACTTTGGGAGGCTGAGGCAGGTAGATCATGAGGTCAGGAGATTGAGACCATGATGGCTAACATGGTGAAACCCTGCCTCTACTAAAAATAAAAAAAAAAATTAGCTGGACTTGGTGGCGGGTGCCTGTAGTCCCAGCTACTCGGGAGGCTGAGGCAGGAGAATGGTGTGAACCCAGGAGGCAGAGCTTGCAGTGAGCCGAGATCGTGCCACTGCACTCCAGCCTGGGTGACAGAGCAAGACTCCGTCTCAAAATAAATAAATAGATTAATTAATTAATTAAAGAAAAATTCCAATTATGATAACATCAAAAAAGCAAAATATTTAGGAATAAATCTAATGAGTGTAAAACTTGTATACTCTAAACAGGAAACACTGTTGAAAGAAATTAAAGATACGAATAAACAGAAAGACATCCATATTCATAAATCAAAAGACAATATTATCAAAATGGCAATACTCTCCAAACTGATCTACAGAATCAATGCAATCCCTATCATAATCTCTGCTGGCTTCTTTGCAGAAATTGACAAGCTGACCCTAAAAATTTATGTGGAAATGCAAGGGACCCAGAAGAGCCAAAACAATCTTGAAAAAGAACAAAGTTGCAAAATTCATACCTCCCAACCTCAAAACTTACTACAAAGCTACAGTGATCAAGACAGTGTGGTACTGGCATAAAGATGTATAGATCAATAGAACAGATTTCAGAGTCCAGAAATAAACTGTCATGTTTATGATTAATAGATTTGCAACAAGAGTGCCAAGACAACTCAAAGGATAAGAAATAATTGTTTTCACAAATGGTGCTGGGTCAAGTGGATACCAACATGTAAAAAAAATGAAATGAAGCTGGGCACACTGGCTCATGCCTGTAATCCCAGCACTTTGGGAGGCCAAGGCGGGTAGATCATTTGAGATCAGGAATTCGAGACCAGCCTGGCCAACATGGTGAAACCCCGTCTCTACTAAAAATAAAATATTAGCCAGGCGTAGTGGCAGGCACTTGTAATTCCAGCTACTGGGGAGGCTGAGGCATGAGAATAACTCGAACCCAGGAGGCAGAGATTGCAGTGAACCAAGATCACACCACTGCAGTCCAGCCTGGGCAATAGAGCAAGACTCAGTCTCAAAAAAAAAGAAAAAAGAAAAAAGAAAAAAAAAACCAAAACACAAAAATGAAGTTATATCCCTACCTCACACCATAAAAATCAACTCAAAGTGGATCAGAGAGCTAAATGTAAGAGTTAAAACTATAAAACTCATAGAATAAATCAAAGGCATAAATCTTCATGCTCTCAGATTAGGCAATGGTTTCTTAGATATAACACCAAAAGTACAAACAACAACTATAGTAACAAAATTGACAAATCAGAATTCATCAAAGTTAAAAACTTTTGTGCTTCAGAAGATGTCATCAGAAAAGTGAGGCCAAGCATGGTGGTTCATGCCTGTAATCCCAGCACTTTGGGAGGCCAAGGCTGGAGGATCACTTGAGGCCAGGAGTTTGAGACCAGCCTGGGCAATATAGTGAGACCTTGTCTCTACAGAAAAAAAAAAAAAAAAAAAAAAATTAGCTGGGTGTGGTGGCATGTGACTGTAGTCCCAGCCACTTAGGAGGCTGAGGTGAGAGGATAGAGAGCTTGAGCCCAGGAGTTGGAGGTTACAGTGACCTATGATCATGTCACTGCTCTGCAGCTTGAGTGACAAAGTGAGACCCTGTGTCTTAAAAAAAAAAGTAAAAGATAACCTATGTGATGAGGGAACATTTTTGCAAATCATATATCTGAAAAGAGACTTGTATGTAGAATATAAGAAATGAAGAACTCTTACAACTCAATAAAAAGACATATAATTCAATTAAAAATTGACAAAGGATCTGAATATACATTTGTCAAAAGAATATATACAAATGGCCAATAAGCACATAAAAAGATACGCAACATAGTATGGGCATGGTGGCTCACACCTGTAATCCCAGCACTTTGGGAGGCCAAGGCGGGTGGATCACCTGAGGTCAGGAGTTTGAGACCAGCCTGGCCAACATGGTAAAACCCCATTTCTACTAAAAATACAAAAATTAGCCAGGCGTGATAGTGCATGCCTATAATCCCAGCTACTCAGGAGGATGAGGCAGGAGAATCACTTGAACTTGGGGGCTGGAGGTTGCAGTGAGCCGAGATCGCACCACTTCACTCCAGCCTGGGCGAAAAGAGTGAAGCTCCATCTCAAAAAAAAAAAAAAAAAAAAAGATACACAACATAATTAGACAGTGGGAAATACAAATCAAAACCACAATGAGATACCACTTTACACCCACTAGGAAGGCTATAATCAAAATGACACATAATAGCAATTGTTGGCAAGGATATGGAGAAACTGGAAGCCTCATACACTGCTAGTGGAAATGTAAATGGTGCAGCCACTTTGGAAACAGCTGGAAGTTCTTCAAAATGCTAAGCATGGAATTAACATAAAAACCACCAATTCCACTCTTAGCTATATACTCTAGAGAAATGAAGACATATGTTCACATAAAAACTTGTAGATGAATGTTCATGGCAGCATTATTCATAATAGCCAAAGGTGGAAACAACACATATATCCATCAACTGATGGCTGGATAAACAAAATGTAGTATATCTACACAATGGAATATTACTTAGCCATTAAAAATGCACTACTGATACAAGCTTGAAAACATGCTAAATGAAAGAAGCTAGGCACAAAGGACACATATTGTATTATTCCATTCATATGAAATGTCAGAATAGGCAAATCCACAGAGACAGAAAGTCTATTAGTGGTTGCCAGGGGTTGAGAAATGGAGGAAATAGGGAGTGACTGCTAATGGGTATGGAGTTTCTTCCGGAGAAAATGAAAATGATCTGAAGTTAGATAGCAGCGATGGTTGCACAACTTTGATTTGAACATTTTAAAAGGGTGATCTGCTGGGCGCGTTAGCTCACACCTCTAATCCCAGCACTTTGTGAGACTGAGATGGGTGGATCCCTTGAGCCCAGGGGTTCAAGACCAGCCTGCGCAACATGGCGAAACCCCATCTCTACTAAAAATACAAAAAATTAGCCAGCGTGGTGGCACACACCTATAATCCCAGCTAACTGGGAGGTTAAGGTGGGAAAATCACCTGAGGGGGAAGTTGAGGCTGCAGATAGTGCCATGTACTCCAGCCTGGATGACTTGAGTGAGACCCTGTCTCAAAAAAAGAAAAAAAGGGTGAATATATGCTAGTGTAGGTCAATAGGGTGATGGATAATCATGTCTGTAACTTAGTCTCAAATGGTTCAGGGAAAAAGTTCTTTTCTTGCAACTTGTCTGTAAATTTGAATTATTTCAAATGAAAAGAAAAATGCCATTGAATGACAATGATGTTATAGGGGTAACTTTTATTCTACTCCACTCAGAGTGCTTTTAAAAAAGTAACTCCTTCATAAACTTCAAATAATATTTAATGTGAAGTCTGACTCAAAAAAATGAGTTCACAACCTATAACATCCCATACTGTTGTTCTTCATAATAAAAGGCAGTATGGCACAAATAACATGTGCTTTGGAGTCAGACAGAATGTGTTCCTTTCTAGCTTTGTGACTGAGAAAATTAATCGACTTTTAGGAGGCTCAGTTTTCTCATCCAGAAAATGGGAATAACTAATTGATTGCTCTGTTCTGTATAGGCTAAGTAATGACTTCTATGCTCCCAAGCTTGGACCTGTACTCAACATTGTTTATTATATAATATGATGTTCTACTTTCTAGGATAGATAACTCATTTATTTTTCATACCCCATTTCCTACTTAGTAGCTACATTATTGCTTACCACTATTCTTCATGATTGGTTTGGAGAAGAGGTAAATTTTATTACTTATTAATATTGTTAATAAAAGATTTGGTAGCAAAGGATATCAGCAAAATTTGGAAGTTATGTAGTCAGATCTTAATTGTCTGTTGCCATTATCACAAGCTGATTATGTACTTAAGTATAGTAAACAAGTGTAGCCAATTCTAATCTAGTTTAATCACCTCTCCTCAGACACTATCAGAAAATGAGTAATGAATAAAATAATTTATTCAATGTTGATAAGTGGAGAAATGGGGACCTTTGTGCACTGTTGGTAAGAATGTAAGACAGTACAGCTGCTGTGGAAAACGGTATGGCGGTTCCTCAAAAAATTAAAAATAGAATTACCATATGATCTGGCAATTCCACTTCTAGATATATACCCCAAAGAATTCCAGACTATCTCTAAAGCATGGAAGATAAAAGTGCCAACTTAGTTGGAAACATACTCTGTACTTACCAGCTGTTTGTTGTGCTGTGGCAGAGGACATGGCTGGGCACCAGCTGGCACCTTGTATACTGGCGTTACTGACATACTGGCAGGGTGGGCACATATGAAGCGAACCTGCAAAACCTCTACAGCTGGACTAGGGTTCAGGACACCTGGATGATTTCCAATTCGGAATGTGAGAACCTTTAAGGAAATATCAAAGCAAGAGATAATTGTGGGTAGATACTTGATGCCAATATAAATGTGTTAGAATTATTCAAATTCCAGCATAGAGAGTCCCTTTCACATTATAATCTGACAAATCCCTTAAAGACATTATAGTTCTTAATTATCTGTGCTAAAGGGCATTAATAATACCATGAAACTTTGAAAACAAATGGAACATTAAAAAAATCTAGGTCAGGCACAATGGCTCATGCCTATAATCCCAGCACTTTGGGAGGATCACTTGAGTCTAGGAGTTCAAGACCATCTTGGGCAACATAGTAAGACCCCATCTCTACAAAAAATCTAAAAATTAGCGAGGCATGGTGGTGCACGCCTGTAGTCCCAGCTACTTGAGAGACTGAGGCAGGAGGATTCCTTGAACCCAGGAGGTCAAGGCTACAGTGAGCCATGTTCATGCCACTGCACTCTAGTCTGGGCAACACAGTGAGACCCTGTCTAAAAAAAAAAAAAATCTAACTTTGACTGGGTATGGTGGTGTGTACCTGTAATCTCAGCTACTTGGAAGTCTGAGTCAGGAGGATTGCTTGCGCCTAGGAGTTCAAGACCAGCCTGAGCAACATAGTGAGACCCTGTCTCAGAAAAAAAAAAGAATCTAACTTTGACCAATTACTTCAGTCTTTTCCTCCACCAAATATTTTGTTACAAGTTCATAAAAAGTGAAAAAACTAATTTGTGTTTCCACTTATTTCTAGTAGAAGTACTAATGAATAACGGAATGTGGAAACAAAAATAAGTTAGGAAACTTCAAATGGGGGTTAATTAGGCCTGAAATTACTAATAGCTCACTCAACAAACTAGGAAAAGAAGGAAACTATCTTAACATAATAAAAGCCTTATCACAGCTAACATCATACTCAATAGTAGAAGACTGATTCCAAAAATGGGCAAAGGCCCAGTGCGGTGGCTCGCACCTGTAATCCCAGCAATTTGGGAGGCTGAGGTGGGTGGATCACCTGAGGTCAGGAGTTTGAGACCAGCCTGGCTGATATGGTGAAACCCCATCTCTACTAAAAACACAAAAATTAGCCAGGCATGGTGCCACACGTCTGTAGTCCCAGCTACTCGGGAGACTGAGGCAAGAGAATTGCTTGAACCTGGGAGGCAGAGGTTGCAGTGAGCCAAGATCATACCATTGAACTCCAGCCTGGGTGACAAGAATCAAACTCCGTCTCGAAAAAAAGAAAAAAGAAAGAAACTGAAAATAACAAGTATTGGTGAGGTTCTGGAGAAATGGGAACCCTGGTGCACTACTGGTAGGAAAGTAAAATGGTACAGCTGCTGTGGAAAATAGTATGGTGGTTCCTCAGGAAATTAAAAATAGAATTACCATATGATCAAGCAATTCCACTTCTGGGTATATATACCCAAAACAATTAAAAAGCAGGATCTTGAGAGATAGCTGTATTTGTTGACAGCATTATTATTATTATTGCTATTATTATTATTTGAGACAAAGTCTCACCCTGTTGCCCAGGCTGGAGTGCAGTGGCATGATCTTGGCTCACTGTAACCTCCGCCTCCTGTGTTCAAGAGATTCTTGTGACTCATCCTCCTGAGTAGCTAAGACTACAGGCACACACAACCACACCCTGTTAATTTTTGTATTTTCAGTAGAGACAGGGCTTTGCCATGTTGGCCAGGCTGATCTCGAACTCCTGGCCTCAACTGACCCACCTGCTTCAGCCTCCCAAGGTGCTGGGATTACAGGTGTGAGCCACTGTGCCTGGTCAACAGCAGCATTATTCATGATCGCTAAAACCTTACTCTAAGCAACCCAAGTGTCCATCAATGGATGAGTGAATAAGCAAAATTTCTTTTTCTTTTCTTTTTTTTTTTTTTTTTGAGAGTGACTCTTGCTCTATTGCCCAGGCTGGAGTGCAATGGCATGATCTCGGCTCACTGCAATCTCCACCTCCCAGGTTCAAGCAATTCTCCTGCCTCAGCCTCCCAAGTGGCTAGCATTACAGGTGCCCACCACCACGCCCAGCTAAGTTTTGTATTTTTAGTAGAGATGGGGTTTCACCATGTTGGCCAGGCTGGTCTCGAACTCCTGACCTCAAATGATCTGCCCACCTCGGTCTCCCAAAGTGCTGGGATTATAGGCATGAGTCACTGCACCCGGCCGCAAAATTTCATATATACATATATATATATAATTTTATATGTACATATTTTATATATACATATATATATAAAGGAATATTATGCAGCCTTAAAAGGAAGGAAATTCTGACGTATGCTACAATGTGAATAAACCTTGAGAACATTATGTTAAGTGAAATAGGCCAGTCATAAAAAGAAAAATATTATATGTATTCCATTTATATGAGGTACTTAGAGTTGCCAAAATTAGAGACAGAAAGTAGATTAGTGGTTGCCAGGGGCTGGGGTGAAGCAGAAATGGGGAGCTATTCTTTTTTTTTTTTTAAACAAAGTCTCGCTCTGTCACCCAGGCTGGAGTGCAGTGGCGCGATCTCAGCTCACCACAACCTCTGCCTCCCAGGTTCAAACAATTCTTCCGCCTGAGCCTCCTAAGTAGCTGAGATCACAGGCACATGCCACCACACCCGGCTAGTCGTTTTGTTGTTGTTGTTTTTGTTTTGTTTTGTTTTGTTTTAGCAGAGAGGGGTTTCACCATGTTGGCTAGGCTGGTCTCATACTCCTGACCTCAAGTGATCCAGCTGCCTCAGCCTCCCAAAGTGCTAGAATTACAGGCATGAGCCACCACACCCAGCCAGGAGTTATTCTTTAATGGGTATAGAGTTTTAGTATGTTTTGTTTGTTTGTTTTTTGAGATGAGATCTTGCACTGTCACCCAGACTGGAGTGCAGTGACTAGATCATAGCCCACTGTAACCTCAAACTACTGGGCTCAAGTGATCCTTCTGCCTCAGCCTCCCAAGTAGCTAGGACTATAGGTGTCTGCCACGATACCCAGCTAATTTTTTATTTTTTAGTAGGGACAGGGTCTCACTATGTTGCCCAGGCTGGCCTTGAATTCCTGGCCTCAAGTGATCCTCCTGACTTGATTTCCCAAAGTGCTGGGATTACAGGCATGAGTCACTGTGCCCAGCCTTAGAGTTTCAGTTGTATAAGATGAAGAGATGGATGGTAGTGATGGCTGCACAAGATTATGAATGTACATAATACTATTGAACTGTACATTTTAAAAATGATTAAGATGGTAATTTTAGGCCGGGTGCGGTGCCTCATGCCTGTAATCCCAGCACTTTGGGAGTCTGAGGTGGGCAGATCGCCTGAGGTTAGGAGTTCAAGATCAGCCTGACCAACATGAAGAAACCCCATCTCTACTAAAAATACAAAATTAGCCGGGTGTGGTGGCGCATGCCTGTAATCCCAGCTACTCGGGAGGCTGAGGTAGGAGAATCGCTTGAACCCAGGAGGCGGAGGTTGTGGTGAGCCAAGATCGTGCCATTGCACTCCTGCCTGGGCAACAAGAGCAAAACTCCAGCTCAAAAAAAAAAAAAGAAAGAAAGAAAAAAAAGGATGATAATTTTATGTGTATTTTACCACAATAAAAAATTGAGGAGGAAAATAAGTAATTAGCTCTGAAATTACTTATTTTTATTTTTATTTTTTTTGAGACGGAGTCTTGCTCTGTCGCCCAGGCTGGAGTGCTGTGGCCGGATCTCAGCTCACTGCAAGCTCCGCCTCCCGGGTTCCCGCCATTCTCCTGCCTCAGCCTCCCGAGTAGCTGGGACTACAGGCGCCCGCCACCTCGCCCGGCTAGTTTTTTGTATTTTTTAGTAGAGACGGGGTTTCACCGTGTTAGCCAGGATGGTCTCGATCTCCTGACCTCGTGATCCGCCCGTCTCGGCCTCCCAAAGTGCTGGGATTACAGGCTTGAGCCACCGCGCCCGGCCCTGAAATTACTAATAGCTAGTTATATATACAGTAAAGTTCACTACAAATATTAGAAAGAAACCTATGCAGTGAGCTATGATTGTTCCACTACACTCCAGCCTGGGCAGCAGCGTGAGACCCTGTCTCTAAAAGATAAAAATAAATAAATAAAATAAAATAGAATGAAGTTTATGGATTACAGCACAGTTCCTACCAAGTTAAAATCTTACATTGATTTCCTTATGTGCTGGTTAGCTTTGCTGTTTTACAGTCATACCTTGAATTCTCAAGCCCAGTAAAACTGCAAATCTTTGTTACTGATTTTGATAGAAGTACAGCGCAGCTGTGAATGAAAACTATGTAAATCCACCAGTACCTCCAAAAATAATTAAAACTCAGCTGGGCGCAGTGCCTCAAGCCTGTAATCCCAGCACTTTGGGAGGCCAAGGTGGGTGGATCACTTGATTCCAGGAGTTCAAGACCAGCCTGGCCAACATGGTGAAACCCTGTCTATACAAAAAAACAAAAATGGCTGGGCACAGTGGCTCATGCCTGTAATCCTAGCACTTTGGGAGGCCGAGGCAGGCAGATCCCAAGGTCTGGAGTTTGAGACCAGCCTGACCAGTATGGTAAAACCCCGTCTCTACTAAAAATACAAAAATTAGCCAGGCGTGGTGGTGCGCTCCCGTCATCCCAGCTACTCAGGAGGCTGAGGCAGGAGAATCTCTTGAACCCAGAAGGCAGAGGTTGCAGTGAGCCGAGATTGCACCACTGGGCAATCTTGACTCCAGCCTGGGCAACAGAGTGAGACTCCGTCTCAGAAAAAAATTAGCTGGGCATGGTGGTGTGTGCCTATAATCCCAGCTACTCAAGAGGCTGAGGCATGAGAATTGCTTGAACCCAGGAGGCAGAGGCTGCAGTGAGCCGAGATGGTGCACTGCACTCCAACTTAGGCAACAGAGTGAGACCCTGTCTCTAAATAAATAAATAAAAATAATTAAAAATAATTCAACTGATAGAGGGCAATATATTTATTATTCTTATCAGTGTAGATCTAATTAGTTCCTCAAAATTGCTAACCATAAATGATACTTCAAAGTTTCCCTTCCTTGAATTCTTACAGTTGGGAAACTAAATATCCTAAAGTCTACAAAACAAGGAAGTGAATTATAATGATAATGTGGTTGCAAATAATGTGAAATAAGCTCATTACTACAGAAAGAGCTTGTTTAGTTCATGAACTGCTGGAATTCTTGGATGAGCAAATTGAAACCTCTGGGTACATTTTAAGGATAATAAGGTTTTAGAAAAAACAATCCTTTGATCAATAATTAGAATTTTTCTGTTTAGTCCATAAACTAAATTCAGTGGAATCTAAAAAGGAATGGCTGGAAGTACAAAGGATTTGGAGTATTATACTAAAGAAAATGTTATAAAAAACTGTTTTCCTACTTGTTCCCCTAAATCCAGGCATTGGATCCGGTAGATGTACTGGTTCTGTTTTCTCTTAGATGGCAGCCACACTTGTGCTATTCCAATCTTCTCTGTCTTCTCCGCACTCAATTCCAAAAAAAATCGGGAGGGCTCCAAGATCCATGGATGAGGACCCCCTTCAAATACCATTTCCTTCACAGACTGCCATGTCACCAATGCCACTTCCACAGGATTTAGAGCCTGAAGATATTTAAAGAAATTAATCCCTGACAGGTTAGGGAATTCAATCATTTTCTAAAGTGAAACACTAGTTATCTGAATTGCTGCAAATGACGTTAAACTTAATTCCCAAATTAAGAGATATGTATGCCATGCCTCTCACTTGGAATGCTTCTCAACCCTAATCTGGATCCTACCTATCATTTGAATCTAACTGTTAGGTTACTTTATCCATTAATTTGTGTCCAATCATTCTAGACCACACCACTTCTGCATCCTCTAAGCTCTTACAGTATTTATCTGTACCATTCATTTGTACACTGTTCATTTCCTAATGTTATTATATGTATGTCAAATGCTATGTATAAATCTAATAATTTTTGTCGTTTTCTCTAGTTATATAAACTCCTTAAGAGGAGTCAGTATCTTATACCTAATTTGTTTTCGTATTTCTCTTCTTCACTGGGATTTAGTACAATGTTGTGCACAGAAAAGGTATTGTATAAATAACTGCATAAGCATTTTTTTCAGGCTAGAGAATGAAAGATAAGATGCATAAGCATTTTAAACTGATATTTTACTACAGTATCAAAGAACTTCTGCCCTAAAAATATAAAAATAATACATCTATACACTTCACCATATTTCTCCAAGAACTTTATAAACTAAGAAGTAGACAAGATAGGTATTACTCAATTCAGTATAGAGGAGTTGTATCCCATTTATAGATGAGGAAACTGGCATTAGGGGAATGAAGTATTCTCAAATTGTAGGTTATTTTTGTATGGCACACAATGTCCACAACAGTGACTAATTTTTTTTATTATACTTTTAAGTTCTGGGATACAAGTACAGAATGTACAGGTTTGTTACATAGGTATACATGTGCCATGGTGGTTTGCTGCACTCATCAACCCGTCATCTACATTAGGTGTTTCTCATAATGCTGTCCCTCCCCGACTCCCCCACCCCCACAACAGGCCCCGGTGTGTGATGTTCCCCTCCCTGTGTCCATGTGTTCTCATTGTTCAACTCCCACTACAGTTGTTAAAACGAAGTAGAGAGTTTTAAAACTAAATAGAGAGTTGAAGCAATTATTCTAAAAATGTAAGCAAACTATGCTTTTTTTCTGGAACTGTTCAGTCATATTTATTATTGAGTACTATTAAAACTGAACATTCCTATCCCTGATGGTAGTATTCTCTTAAATAATGTGTATATAATTCAATAAATATTCACTTATGAGGATACAGTAATAGAAATTCAAATAAAGTCTTGTCTCACAGGGGAGCCCACAGTCTGGCAGAGACAGACTTAGAGTAGGTAAAGAGTACAATAAGTATTGCAAAAAGACATGTGGCCAGGTGCGGTAGCTCATGCCTGTAATCCCAGCACTTTGGGAGGCTGAGGTGGGTGGATCACTTAAGGTCAGGAGTTTGAGACCAGCCTGGCCAACATGGTGAAATCCCATCTCTACTAAAAATACAAAATTAGCCGAGCATGGTGGTGCACGCTTGTAATCCCAGCTATTTGGGAGGCTGAGGCACGATAATCACTTGGAGGCAGAGGTTGCAGTGAGCCAAGATCGCACCATTGCACTCCAGCCTAGGCAACAAGATCAAAACTTGATCTCAGAAAAAAAAAAAGACATGTTACAGAGTACCATACAAGTTTTTGGCCAGGCGTGGTGGCTCATTCCTGTAATGCCAGCAGTTTGGGAGGCCAAGGCAGGTGGATCACTTGAACCCAGGAGTTCAAGACCAGACTGGCCATCATGGCAAAACTCTGTATCTACTAAAAATACAAAAATTAGCTGGGCATCATGGTGCGTACCTGTAATTCCACCCACCCAGGAGGCTGAGGCACAAGAATCGCTTGAACCCGGGGGGTGGAGGTTGCCAAGATTGCGCCACTGCATTCTAGCCAGGGTGACAGAGTGAGACTCTGTCTCAAAAAAAAAAAAAGAAAAGAAAAGAAAAAGAAAAGAAAAAAAAAGTTTTTGACAGAAGAAATGAATAGAAAAAATAAACACAGAGGTCTCATAGATGGCTTTTCTGGAAAAGCAAAACCGAAATGATTCCTTTTTCTTAGATGTATAGTCCAAAACTAACCAGACGAACTGAATTGAGCTGATAATGTAAAAGGACAAACTGAGAACTGTACCATGTACTGAAACACAGTAATGATAACAAGGGTAGAACATACATATTTTTAAACAATTTTTTTTTCATCAGGCAAGGGGAAAGACACATGACTAATATACTAGGTAAAAAAGAAAATCATCATCTTACTTCCTATCCTTTAAGGACAACTTTCATTCAGGGGAGATCTATTTGTGGACACTCAATACATATAAAATAAGCCTAAGGACAATGATAAAAGTGAGAAAAAACCTAATGGAACTTTACAGTGAGCCACAGCCAAGCACTTGCATTTAATGAGGCAAGAAGGAGGACTCACCCACCAAGGGAACTAGTGAAACATACTTGAACCTATATTTAATATATATGCTACACAATGTACAATGAGGCCAACTTAAAATGGAGATTTGAATGAATAATTTATCTTTTTTCTTTTACTTTACTTTACTTCTTTCATTAGTGTTAATATTTTTCCCTGTGGATGCTCCTTATTCCAAGAGGCATTGAATCAGGATTTGTCAGTATCTATCAGCAAGAACTTGTAGATACCAATTTTAGCTCCTGCTGGAATCAAATAGGATGTAGAAAGCATGCCAGTCTCTATCTACTTTTATTCTGAATCGTTGCAGGATCCTTGGGGTGTCGCTTTTCCGGCTGGAAACCTCTGTGGCTGGTGGCACTTTTGCCCAAGTTTTGTTTGGGCCCACAGGGCTTGTTCCATCCACTCGGCCTGGCAGGCTGTGCTTGGTTCATGCTACCAGCCTGGATCTCACACCTGCCAAGGGTGAGCCAGGCATGGAATGGCAACAGGTGTGTGAGTGAGTGAGCATGGGGTCCAGCCACTACACACAGTCAGGCACACCAGTTGCTGTAGTGGGAGAGGTAGCTCCAGGTGCTGGCATGGGCACTGGCTCTCTGCAAGCCTGTGGCTAGATCAGGTGCACTGCAAGCAGCTTCCACGATGCCACTGGGGAACACAGTGGTGCCTGGAAGCTTGGAGACTCCAGGAACCACAGGGCACCAAAGTGGGAGTCACAGCCCTGGCTTGGGGAGCTCCCAGGTCTCAGCTCCCTGAAGAGTCGCAGTTCTTCTCTTTACCCACAACGTGGTGAGCAAGGGGCATGTTTCAGCCCTGTTTGTGTTATAGCTCTTTCAGCCCTGCCATTGGGCAGGTCCCAAGTTCTTGTCCTGCATCCAGGAAGAATAAGGTACGCAGAACAAGTGGAGGGTGAGCAAGGTGAAGAAGAGCTTTACTGAGTAACAGAATAGCTCAGAGGAGGCCCTGGAGTGGGCAGTACCTCTCTGCTGCTGGTCATCCCAGTGTCTGCAACTCTCAGAAGAGAGGAGGCCCTGGAGTTGGTAGCTCCTCTCTGCAGCTGGTTGTCCAACATCTGCCCAGCTCTGGCTGAGCCTGGAGCTTTTATGGGCATCAAAGGGGAGGAAGTCTACACTGATTGGTCCATGGGCAGCCATGGGTGGGCCCAGAAAAGGCATCACAAGTTCCCACTCTGGTCTGCGGGACTGGCAGCCTGGACCCCAGCGTTCAGGCCCTGCCTGGTCTGAAGGTAGGGCCTCACCAGGGACTGTACTTTCTGCCCAGGAACCTGTCTGCCTCCTACTGCTGTTCGTGGCACCCAGGCTGTAGGTGCCAAGGGGCACCTGCAGGCCAGTGCTGAGCTGCCCTCAGCTCTCCCTTGGCTTCCCTCCTATGCTTGTTGGTGCCCAAAGTCTGGAGGGGACCAAGGCAGCAGGGGCCTGCCATGTCAAAATTGCCTCAAGCATGTGCTCATCTGGCCAGACTGTGACAGCACCCAGGATTGGCCCAACTTTGTTCTGAGATCACAGTTGGTGCTGACAGCAGGGAGAAGCCAGGCAGTGGGAGCACGCAGAAGGGGCCTTCCTGGGCCCCCAAGAGTACAAGGATGCCTGGGTCTGCAGCTGCCATTTGGGTGGCTGCAGTTGCATGGCAAGGAGGTGGTGGGGCTGGGGCAGGGGTGCATCTCCTGCCTGCTCAGTGGAGCAGGAGGCCTGGGTCCGCAGCCATGACTTGGGCAGCCAAAGCTGCACCCAGGGAGCTCCTGCCCCACCAACTCAGAAGGAGTGGGGCTCCCGGGGCTCCCACTTGGTGTCGGCTCCAAACGGCTCCATGGAGTGTGCAGCCCCAGCTGCATCTCCCTGCTGCAGATGGCGTGAGGGCAGCAGCTGCTCCAGACAGGCTGCCGCTGCCATCAGAACCACTTATCATACTATCTCCATTATAATGAACCAGTCCTTAGGGCTCAATATAACGGCTTCTGTGCTTAAAATCTGTAAGTAGATAGGGTAAAAGATGATTGACTTCCTTCCATAGGACAGAAATTATCTTTCAGAGTTCTTCAAAAGGGAGTATGCTAATATACTAATTTTGGTATTTACAGAGATATATGTGCATGTAAAAATTCAGATAACAACTTAAGATGAGCGTACTTTATGAACTTTTCTGTACATATTTTATACCTCAGTAAAAAAGAAGAAAGGGAAATATCTAAAACTTTCTGATACAACTTAAAGATATTCCTGTGAGGCAGTAAACTCCCTGGAGACTTAGGTTTGAGGAGACAGCTGCAGATCTAAAAACAAAAGAGTGGCAAGTAAAGAGAACATAAATGTCATTGATCCTTAGTAGAGACCACAGATAACTAGCAAGCCCATAAGCGGACATAGTTGAGTCCATTAAAAGAAATGCCAGTTCCTTACCATGAAATATCTTACCTTTAGGGGTTCATAAGCAGCAAATGTAGCACTGCTCTCCAAGTACTTGTCACATTCACTCACACTTACTGTTACCAGAGTATGGCCGACAGATTTAGCTGCGATATGTGTACTGGAACAATGCATTGGTCCAGGTCTTTGAATACCTGTGAATCAAAAACCATGATTTTGGCAGGGCGTGGTGGCTCAGGCTTGTAATCCCAGCACTTTGGGAGGCCGAGGCAAGCAGATTGCTTGAGCTCAGAAGTTTAAGACCAGCCTGAAACACATGGTGAAACCCCGTCTCTACAAAATATTTAAAAAATTAGCCAGGCACGGTGGTGTGCACCTGTAGTCCTAGTTACCCAGGAGGCTAAGGAAGGAGGATCGCTTGAGCCCAGGAGGTTGAGGCTGCAGTGAGTCGCGATTGTACCACTACACTCCAGCCTGGGCCACAGAGTAACACCTTACCTAGAAAAACAAAACAAAACAAATATGATTTCAGTGGGGTAACAAGCAGTTAGTTTTCTTTTTTTTTTTTTTTTTGAGATGGAGTCTCACTCTTGTTGCCCAGGCTGGAGTGCAATGGCACAATCTCAGTTCACTGCAACCTCTGCCTCCCAGCTTCAAGCGATTCTCTTGCCTCAGACTCCTAAGTAGCTGGGATTACAGGCACCCACCACCATGCCTGGTTAATTTTTTGTATTTTTAGTAGAGATAGGGTTTCACTGTGTTGGCCAGGCTGGTCTCAAACTCCTGACCTTGTGATCCACCCACCTCAGCCTCCCAAAATGCTGGGATTACAGGCATGAGCCACCGCACCCAGCCACGACCAGTTAGTTTTAAAGGAAATTAAGCTACAAAAATATAAGAATTTTAATACATTAAAAATACCATCTTGGGCCAGGCACAGTGGCTCACGTCTGTAGTACCAGCACTTTGGAAGGCCGAGGCGGGTGGATCACCTGAGCTTAGGAGTTCGAGACCAGCCTGACCAACATGGAGAAACCCCATCTCTACTAAAAATACAAAATTAGCCGGGCGTGGTGGCGCATGCCTGTAATCCCAGCTACTCGGGAGGTTGAGGCAGGGAGAATTACTTGAACCCCGGAGGCGGAGGTTGCAGTGAGCCAAAACATGCCATTGCACTCCAGCCTGGGTGACAGAGTAAGACTGTTAAAAACAAACAAACATACAAACAAACAAAACCCATCTTGATCTCTTACATTATCAATTAGGCCCTTTATATCAAGTTGATATCTGTTCTTTCTATTGAGAGACATATATAAGACACAGTTGTATGTACAGTGGGAATATATATATATGAGCAAAGATCCTGACTTGAAGCATTTATAGTTTCAAGGGGAAAGTGAAAATGTAAATAAGTCACTTAAAACATTAATAGAAAGTGATAAGTATTATAGAAGTCTAGAAAATAGAAAGATTATTTCAAGCTGGAGAGATCGAGGAAAGTTTAAAGTATCTCAGGCTGAGAAAACAGAATGAACAAAGAAATACAAATGAGATATAAATGAGAATATGAGAGATATATATGAGAGAATTTAAAGTAGTTGATTTAGCCGGGCATAGTGGCTCACGCCTGTAATCCCAGCACTTTGGGAGGCTGAGATGGGCAGATCACTTGAGGTCAGGAGTTCGAGACCAGCCTGGCCAACATGGTGAAACCCTGTCTGTACTAAACATTCAAAAATTAGCCAGGTGTGGTGGCACGTGCATATAGTCCCAGCTACTCAGGAGGCTGAGGGACAAGAATCCCTTGAACCTTGGAGGTGGACGTTGCAGTGAGCGGAGATTACACCACTGCACTCCAGCCTGAGTGACAGACTGAGATTCCATCTCAAAAAACAAAACAAAACAAAACAAAAAATAAATAAAAATAAATACATAACATAGTTGATTTAGCTAGAACCATATATGAAGCAAAAGTATGAAATCATGAAAACTAGGTTGGGTTATATTGTAGAGGGGTCTTGAATACCAAACTAAAAGGATTTTGACTCCATTCCACTGACAATGAGAAGTCTCTCAAGATTTTTGAGCAGAAAAAGTAAGACCAAAGTTGAGTTCATAAAGATGCATCTGATAACCATGATGATCAGAGGTAAGAATAGTCGGGAGGATTTTGTTGTCCTACATGGGAAATAAGGGGCTAAAAATTAAAATACTCTGAGAAGAGGGGAAAGATTACTTGAACCCGGGAGTGAGGGTATGTACATATGTATGCATGTAGTATAATGAACAAGGGCAAAGCAAAAGTCCAATTTGATACCAAGCTTACAGACGTTAAGAATTAAACAGTTAAGGTATAAAAATTATTCAGAACAGAGCTTGGCAAAGAGTAAATGCTGAGCAAATCTTAGATGCTACTACTGTCATTATATTGATGAAAAAGCAATGGGGATCAGGATCGAATATGAAGTTCAATAGCAGGAAAGGATGTTGACCTTTATTCATATTTTCTGTTTTACTAGAAAGAGCTATTTTATCCTTTTTCAATAAATTGAATGTATGCATCTATTAAATGGCTCTACATTCCTCTTAGAAAGACATATGATATATATATTAGGGAAAGAAAGAAGAAAAGAGCTTGAGGCTAGAAATGGAAAACCTTACTGTGAACTAAAATCTGATATTGACCTTGCACTTGTAATCCAAGCTACATGGGAGGCTGAGAGAGCAGCGTAGCTTGGGCCCAGGAGTTCAAGGTTACAATGTTCTATGATTGCACCACTGCACTCCAGCCTGGGTGACACGGTGAGAACCTGTCTCTAATAATAATAATAATAATAATAATAAATTAATAAATAAATAAAAACTGGCCAGGCACAGTGGCTCATGCCTGTAATCCCAGCACTTTGGGAGGCCAAGGTGGGCAGATCACCTGAGGTCAGGAGTTCAAGACCAGCCTGGCCAACATGGCGAAACCCCATATTTACTAAAAATACAAAAATTAGCCAGGCATGATGGTGGGCGTCTGTAATCCCACGTACTTGGGAGGCTGAGGCAGGAAAATCACTTGAACCCGGGAGGTGGAGGTTGCAGTGAGCCGAGATCATGCCACTGTACTCCAGCCTAGGTGACAAAAGCGAGACACTGTCTCAAAAAACAAAAATAAAAAAACAAAAAACTGATATTGTCCAGCCACAATGTTGTTCAATTTCTGTGCCCGTGTTTCTACATCTGTAAAATGAGGAGTATAACACTTACTACAAGGCATTTGACAAAATAAAGTATTATAAAGGAAAATAATATGTGAATTTAGACTACAATTGGTAGTTTCTGAATTGTTGATTGCTTCCTTAAAGACAAAGAAAGTAATCTGTCACACTGGCAGAGTTAAAGATAAATAAATAAAGAGAAAGGATGGAGAAGATTTTAAAAAGGCTACTTTTACCTTCTTTGAGCAGAGTAAAGACTCCTTGTTTATCCATGTTCAGATCCAAGGATAAATGAGAGCAGTCTGTGAATGCCATGACTTCTTTGGTCTCTTTATTTATGTGATACATTGCAATGGGGATTTCTATAATCTGGCCAATCTCCACATCAGCATGAAATGGTAACAGTTCCATTTTGTTCAGTTTCAGGACATGTATCTGGAGGGGGAAAATTCATCTTTCAAGAAAGTTATGTTAAAAAAGTCTTAGGAGGAGGAGAAGCAAGATGGCCAAATAGAACACTCCAGTCCCCCCTGCAGGAACACCAAATTGAATGACTATCCATACAAGAAAGCACCTTCATAAGAATCAAAAATCAGGTGAGCAATCACAGTACCTGGTTTTAACATCATATCAAGGAAAGAGCCACTGAAGAGGGAAGAAAAGAGTCTAGAATTGCCAACATCACTCTCTTCCATTCCCAGGCAGTGGCAGCAGCCACGTGGTACAGTGAGAATCTGTGCACCTGGGGGAGTGCAGTGATTGTGGGATGTGGGACTCTGCATTCCACAATCACTGCACTCCCCCAGGTGCACAGATTTGGAACTCAGTGCTGCCTACTACAGTGGAAAGCCACACAGGGCAGAATTCAGTCAGTGCCTGTGGAAGAAGCATTTAGACCAGCGCTAGCCAAAGGGAATGAATTGCCCATCACAGTGGTCTGAACCTGAGTTCCAGCTAGCCCCGACACTGTGGGCTAAAGCACTCTGGGATCCTCAATAAACTCGAAAGGCAGTTTAGGCCACAAAGACTGCAATTCCTGGGCAAGTTCTGGTGCTGTGCTAGGCTTGAAACCGGTGGACCTGGGATGCATATGACCTAGTGAGATACCTGCTGGGGTGGCCAAGAGAGTGCTTGTACTACTCCTCCCCACATCCCAGGCAGCACAGCTCATAACTCTGGGAGAGTTACTCCTTCTTCCTGCTTGAGGAGAGGCGAGAGTAAAAAGGACTTTGTTAGGCCGGGCGCGGTGGCTCAAGCCTGTAATCCCAGCACTTTGGGAGGCCGAGGCGGGTGGATCACAAGGTCAGGAGATCGAGACTATCCTGGCTAACATGGTGAAACCCCGTCTCTACTAAAAATACAAAAAACTAGCCGGGCGCGGTAGCGGGCGCCTGTAGTCCCAGCTACTTGGGAGGCTGAGGCGGGAGAATGGCGTGAACCCGGGGGGCGGAGCTTGCAGTGAGCCGAGATCGCGCCACTGCACTCCAGCCTGGGAGACACAGTGAGACTCCGTCTCAAAAAAAAAAAAAAAGGACTTTGTTTTGCAACTCGGATAATAGCTCAGTCACAACAGGGCATCAGGCAGAGTCACAAGGCCCCCATTTCAGACACTAACTCCCTAAAAAATTTCTATACACACCCTGGGGCAGAAGGGAACCTGCTATCTTGAAAGGAAGGACACTGTCCTGGTAGGATTCATCATCTGCTGATTAAAGAGCCCTTGGGCCTTGGCTGGGTGCGGTGGCTCATGCACGTAATCCCAGCACTTTGGGAGGCCAAGGTGGACGAATCACCTGAGGTCAGGAGTTCAAAACCAGCCTAGCCAACATGGCAAAACCCTGTCTCTACTAAAAATACAAAAATTAGCTGGGCATGGTGGCAGGCGCCTGTAATGCCAGCTGTCAGGAGGCTGAGGCATGAGAATCACTTGAACCCGGGAGATGGAGGTTGCAGTGAGCCTAGATCACACCACTGCACTCCAGCCTAGGCAACAGAGCAAAAATCCATTAAAAAAAAAAAAATAGCCCTTGGGCCTTGATTAAACATTTGGTGGCTGCCAGGTAGTATTTGATGCAGGCCTTAGGTGACACCCAGTGCCATGCTGGCTTCAGGTGTGACCCACTACATTCCCAGCTGTGATGACCATGAGCAGAGACTTCTTCTGCTTAAGAAAAGGAAATGGAAAAGTAAAGGGGACTTTGTCTTACATCTTGGGTACCAGTTCAACCATAGTGAGGTAGAGCACCAAGTGGGCTTCAGGAGTCCCCAGTTTCAGGTCTTGGCTCCTGGATGGCATTTTTGGACTTGCGCTAGGCCAGAGGGGAGTCCACTTCACTGAAGGGAGAGACCCAGGCCTGGCAGCATTCACAAGCTGACTGAAGAGTCTTTGGACCTCGAATGAACATTAGTAGTAGCCAGGCAGTATTTGCCATGGGTCTGGGGCAGTGGTGCCCACAAGGAGAGACTCCTTCAGTTTGAACAAAGGAGAGGCAAGAATGAGAAGGGGGCCAGGTGCGGCGGCTTACGCCTGTAATCCCAACACTTTGGGAGGCTGACGTGGGTGGATCACTTGAGGCCAGGTGTTCAAGACCAGCCTGACCAATATGGTGAAACCCCATCTCTACTAAAAATACAAAAATTACCCAGGTACGGTGGTGCATGCCTGTACTCCCAGCTACTCGGGAGGCTGAGGCAGGGGAATGAATCACTTGAACCAGGAGGCGGAGGTTGCAGTGAGCTGAGATCATGCCACTGCACTCCAGCCTAGGTGACAGAGTGAGACTACATTCCAGAAAAATAAATAAATAAATAAATAAATAAATAAATAAATAAATAAATAAATAAAGAAGGGCTTTATCTTGCAGCTTGGGTGCCAGCTTGGTCTCAGTAGAATAGAGCATCAGGTAGATTTCTAAGGTTCCTGACTCCAGGCCCTGGTTCCTGGATAGAATTTCTGGACCTGCCCCGGGCTGGTGAGGAGCTTCCCACCCTGAAAGGAAGGCCACAAGCCTGGCTGAATTTGCTACCCACTAACTGTACAGTCCTTGGGCCTTGAGTGAACACTGGCAGTAACCAGGCAGTGGTCACTGAAAGACTTGGGCAGGACCCAGTGCTGTGCTAGCTTTGGGTCTGACCCAGTGCAGTCCTAGTGGTGGTGGCCACAGAGGGGCTTGTGTAACTCCAACCCCACCTCCAGACAGCTTAGCAAGGAGAGAGAGAGACTGTTTGGGCAAAAGAAAGAGAAGGAACAAGAGTCTGCCTGGTAAGCCAGGGAATTCTCCCAGATCTTACCCAAGACCACCAAAGCAGTACCTCCACAAGTCTGCAAGAGTCACCGCGTTACTGGGCTTGGGGTGTCCCCCAATGCAGATATGTACTGCATGATCAAAGACAGATCACAACACTCAATTCTCTTTGAATACTTGGAAAGCCTTCCCAAGAAGGATGGGTACAAACAAGTACATTGTTCAAAGACTACAATTAATACCTAACTTTTCAATGCCTAGACATCAGTGAACATCCACAAAGATCAAGACCACACAGGAAAACATGCCCTCACCAAATGAACTAAGTAAGGCACCAGTGACCAATCCTGGAGTGACAGAGCTATATGACCTTACAGACAAAGAGTTCAAAACAGCTGTTTTGCAGAA
Organism: Papio anubis; assembly: GCF_008728515.1. Lineage (NCBI taxonomy): Eukaryota > Metazoa > Chordata > Mammalia > Primates > Cercopithecidae > Papio > Papio anubis. The sequence continues at coordinate 124,679,869 of NC_044976.1, forward strand.
GTTCAATGAAATTTAAGAGAAGGATTTCAGAATCCTATCAGCCAAATATAACAAAGATATTGAAATAATTTTAAAAAGCAGAAATCCTGGAGCTGAAAAATTCAATTAACGTACTAAAGAATGCATCACAGTCTCTCAACAGCAGAACTGATGAAGCAAAAGAAAGAATCAGTGAGCTTGAGGACAGGTTATTTGAAAATATAGTCTCGGCGCCTGTAGTCCCAGCTACTCGGGAGGCTGAGGCAGGAGAATGGCATGAGCCCAGGAGGCGGAGCTTGCAGTGAGCCTAGATCCGGCCACTGCACTGCAGCCTGGGCGACAGAGCGAGACTCTGTTTCAAAAAAAAAAAAAAAAAAAGAAAATATAGTCATGGTCCAAATGCAATGGCTCACACTTGTAATCTCAGCACTTTGGGAGGCCAAAGTGGGTGGCTTACTTGAGGCCAGGAGTTTGAGACCAGCCTGGCCAACACAGTGAAAGCCTGTCTCTACTAAAAATAGAAAGAATAAGCTGGGCACGGTGGCGCACGCAGCTACTCGGGAGGCTGAGACGTGAAAATCGCTTGAACCTAGGAGGTGGAGGTTGCTGTGAGCGGAGATCATGCCACTGCACTCCAGCCTGGGTGACAGAGTGAGATGTTGCCTCAAAAAAATAGAGAAGAAAGAAAATACAGTTAGGGGAGAGTAAAGAAAAAAATAATAGAAAAGAATGAAGATCTAGAAAATGGCCACAAAATGGCAAATCTAAGAGCTACTGGCCTTAAAGAGGAGGTAAAGAGAGAGATTTAAACTACTGATACCTTGAGTAGAAAGACTAAAAGAACCTATGAAAAGGAATAACTACAACAGCTATTCAAGACATAGACAGTATAAGATATAAATAGAAACAACACAAAATTAAAAAGCAAGGGAATGAAATTAAAATGTAGAACTTTTTGTTTTTGTTTCTGCTTTGAGATGGAGTCTTGCTCTGTCACTCAAGCTGGAGTGCAGTGGTGTAATCTCAGCTCACTGCAACCTCCACCTCCCAGGTTCAAGCAATTCTCCTGCCTCAGCCTCATGAGTAGCTGGGATCACAGGCATGCACCACCATGCCCAGCTATTTTTTATATTTTTAGTAGAGACAGGGTTTCACCATGTTGGCCAGGCTGGTCTCAAACTCCTGACCTTAGGTGACCTAAGGTCATCCATCCACCTTGGCATCCCAAAGTGCTGGGATTACAGGCATGAGCCACTGCCCCCAGCCTACAGTTTTGATTAGTTTTCTCTTTGTTAATTTGTTAGTTTGTTTATGCAATCAGTGTTAAGACATCATCAGTTTAAAATAATGAGTTATAAGATTTTATTTGCAAGCCTTATGGTAACCTGACAAAAATAAAACACAAGAAATTAAAACATACCACCGGAGAAAATCACCTTCACAAAAAGGAAGGCAGGAAGGAAGGACAGAAGGAAGAGAAGACCACAAAACAACCAGAAAACAAATTAAAAATGGCAGGAGTAAGTTCTTATTTATCAATAATAATGTTGAATGTAAATGGACTAAACTCTCCAATCAAAAAAGACAGAGTGACTGAATAGATTTTTTTTTAAAAGGCTGAGTGCAGTGGCTCATGCCTATAATCCTAGCACTTTGGGAGGCCAAGGCAGGTGGATCCCCTGAGGTTGGGATTTCAAGACCAGCCCGACCAACATGGAGAAACTCGGTCTCTACTAAAAATACAAAATTAGCTGGGCATGGTAACACATGCCTGTAATCTCAGCTACTCGGGAGGCTGAAGCAGGAGAATTGCTTGAACCTGGAAGGCAGAGGTTGCGGTGAGCCGAGATCACACCATTGCACTCCAGCCTGGGCAACAAGAGTGAAACTGCATCTCAAAAACAAAAACAAAAACAAAAACCCAATGATGTGTTTTCTACAAGAAACATACTTCCCCTATAAAGACACACGTAGACTGAAAATAAAGAGATGGAAAAAGATTCCATGCCAATGGAAACCAAAAAAGAGCAAGAATAGCTATCCTTATATCAGACAAAATAGATTTCAGGACAAACTATAAAAAGGGAAAAAAGAAGGCCATTATGTAATGATAAAGGGGTCAATTCAGCAAGAGGATATAACATTTATAAATATATATACACCCAATACTGGAGGACCCAGATGTATAAGGCAAATATTAGAGCTTAAGAGAGCAATAGACCCCACTACGTTAATAGCTAGAGACTTCAACACCTTACTTGCAGCATTGAACAGATTTTCCAGACAGATAATCAACAAAGAAACATCAAACTTACTCTACAATGTAGACCAAAAGGATCTAATAGATATTTACAGAACTTTTCATTCAATGGCTGCAGAATACACATTCATCTCCTCAGCAAGAATGAGTATTCTTGATCATATTCAAGAATAGACTACGTTAGACCACAAAACAATTCTTCAAAAATTCAAAAAAATTGAAACTATGTCAAATATCCTCTCTGACTTAGTGGACTAAAACTAGAAATCAGTAACAAGAGGAATTTTGGAAACTATACAAACACATGGAAATTAAACAACTTGCTCCTGAATGACTAGCATATCAATGAAGAAATTAAGGAGATTTTAAAATTTCTTTAAAAAAATGAAAATGAAAACACAACATAACAAAACCTATGAAATACAGTGAAAGCAGTACTAAGAGGAAAGTTTATAGTAATGAATGCCTACATCAAAAAAGTAGAGGCTGGGCACGGTAGCTCACACCTGTAATCCCTGCACCTTGGGAGGCCGAGGCAGGTGGATCACCTGAGGTCAGGAGTTTCAGACCAGCCTGGCCAACATGATGAAACCCTGTCTCTAACAAAAATACAAAAAATTAGCAGGGCGTGGAAGCGCGCACCTGTAATCCCAGTTACTCAGGAGGCTGAGGCTGGAGAATCACTTGAACCCAGGAGGCAGAGGTTGCAATGAGCCGAGATCACACCACTGTACTCCAGCCTGGGAAACAAGCAAAACTCTGTCTCAAAAAAAAAAAAAAGTAGAAAACCTTGAAAAATACAACCTAATGTTGTTGTTGTTGTTGTTGTTTCTTTTTCTTTTTTTTTTTTTTTTTGACGCGGTATTGTTCTGTTGCCAGGCCGGAGTGCTGTGGTGCAATCTCAGCTCACTGCAACCTCCGCCCCCTGGGTTCAAGCAATTCTCCTGCCTCAGCCTCCTGAGTAGCTGGGATTACAGGCACGCGCCACCATGCCTGGCTAATTTTTGTATTTTTAGTAGAGACAAGGTTTCACCATGTTGGTCAGGATGGTCTCAATCTCTTGACCTTGTGATCCACCTGCCTTGGCCTCCCAAGGTGCTGGGATTACAGGTGTGAGCCACCGCACCTGGGCAAAGTATCTTGAAGAACTGGAAAAGTTGGCTGGACACAGTGGTTCATGCCTGTAATCCCAATACTTTTGGAGGCTGAGGCAGGTGGATTGCTTGAGCCCAGGAGTTCAAGATCTGCCTGAACAATATGGTGAAACCTTGTCTCTACAAAAAACACAAAAATTAGGGGGGCATGGTGGTGTTCACCTGTATTTCCAGCTACTTGGGAGGCTGAGGTGGGAAGATCACTTGGGCCTAGGAGGTAGTGGCTGCAGTGAGCTGTGATCTCGCCACTGCACTCTAGCCTGGGCAAAAGAGCAAGACCTTGCCTGAAAAGAAAACAAAAACAAAAACAAAAAAAACCAACTACAAAAGCAAGAGCAAACCAAAGCCAAAATTAGTAGAAGAAATAATAAAGATCAGAGCAGAAATAAATGAAATTTTAAAAAATACAAAAGATCAACAAAATGAAGAGTTGGTTTTTTGCAAAGATAAACAAAATCAACAAACCTTTAGCCAGACAAAAAAAAAAAAAAAAGAGAGATGACCCAAATAAGTAAAATCTGGCTGGGTGTGGTGGCTCATGCCTGTAATCCCAGCACTTTGGGAGGCCGAGGCCGAGAGATCACCTGAGGTTAGGAGTTTGAGACTAGCCTGGCCAACATGGTGAAAACCCATCTCTATTCAAAATACAAAAAGTAGCCAGGTGTGGTGGCAGGCATCTACAATCTCAGCTACTCAGGAGGCTGAGGTATAAGAATCACTTGAACCCGGGAGGCAGAGGTTGCAGTGAGCCGAGATTGCACCACTGCATTCCAGCCTGGGCGATAGAGTGAGACTCAGTCTCAAAAATTAGATAAATAAATAAAATAAGCAAATAATAAATAATAAAAGTAAAATCTGAGATGAAAAAGCAGATATTACAACCAATACCACAGAAATTCAAAGGATCATTAGGGGCTACTATGAGCAATTATATGCCAATAAATTGGAAAACCTAGAAGAAATGGATAAATTCCTAGACATACACAACCTACCAAGATTGAACTATGAAGAAATCCAAAGCCTGAAAAGACTAATAACAAGTAATGAGATCGAAGCTGTAATAAAAGTCTCCCAGCAAAGCAAAGCCCAGGACTTGATGAATTCACGGCTAAATTTTACCAAACATTTAAAGAAGAACTAATTCTAATCCTACTCAAAGTATTTTGAAAAATAGAGGAGAAGAGAATACTTCCAAACTCATTCTATAAGGCCAGTATTACCCTGATACAAACACCAGACAAAGACATCAAAAAACAAACAAACAAAAAAAACTACAGGCCAATATCCCTGATGAATATTGATAGAAAAACTCTTCACAAAATATTAGCAAACCAAACTCAACAACACGGTATTTTTTGTTTTGTTTTGTTTTTTCAGACGGAGTCTCACTCTGTTGCCCAGGCTGGAGTGCAATGGCGCGACCTCAGCTCACTGCCACCTCTGACTCCCAGGTTCAAGCAATTCTCCTGCCTCAACCTCCGGAGTAGCTGAGACTACAGGTGTGCACCACCACACCCGACTAATGTTTTGTATTTTTAGTAGAGAAGGAGTTTCACCATGTTGGCCAGGATGGTCTCGATCTCTTGACCTTGTGATCCGCCTGCCTCAGTCTCTCAAAGTGCTGGGATTACAGGCGTGAGTCACTGCGCCTGGCCTCAACAACACATTTTTTTAAAAGATCATTAATGGCCAGACACGGTTGCTCACTCCTGTAATCCTAACACTTTGGGAGGCTGAGGTGGGAGGACTGCTTGAGCCCCGAGGCCAAGGCTGCAGTGAGCCATGTTCCTGCCACTGCATTCAAGCCTGGGTGACAGAGCAAGAACTTGTCTCCAAAAAAAATTGCTAAAATAACTATAAGAGTATAACTGGAATGTTTGTAACAAAGAAAGGATAAATTCTTGAGGTGATGTGATGGATACTCCATTTACCCTGATGTGACTATTATGCATTGTATGACCATATCAAAATATCTCATGTATCTCATAAATATAAACACCTACCATGTACACCTAAAGATTAAAAATTACAGCACTTTGGGAGGCCAAGGCAGGAAGATTGCTTGAGCCCAGGAGTTCAATACCAGCCTGGGCAATATAGGGAGACCCTGTCTCTAAAAAAAGTTTAAAAATTAGCTGAGTGTGGTGGTATACATCTGTAGTCCCAGCTACTTGAAAAGCTCAGGTGGGAGGATCGGATGAGACCGGGAGGCAGAGGTTGCAGTGAGCTGAGGTTGCACCACTGCACTCCAGCATGGGCAACAGAGTGAGACCCTGTCTGGAAAAAAAAAAAAAAAAAAAAAGGCCAGGCACAGTGGCTCATGGCTATAATCCCAGCACTTTGGGGGATCGAAGCAGGTGGATCACCTGAGGTCAGGAGTGTGAGGCCAGCCTGGCCAACATAGTAAAACCCTGTCTCTATTAAAAATACGAAAATTAGCTGGGCATGGTGGTGCACACCTGTAGTCTCAGCTACTTGGGAGGCTGAGGCAGGAGGATTGCTTGAGCCCAGGAAATGGAGGTTGTAATGAGCTGCGAGTGTACCACTGCACTCCAGCCTGGATGATGGGAGAGAAACCCTGTCTTAAAAAAAAAAAAATATATATATATATATATAATTTTAAAATGTTAAGAAAAAGACTTAGAAGAAATCATTCCTTAAATATTTACATACACATGAACATATATAAACACATTATATATATGTTATTCACTATTATACATAATGTAATGATACAGGTCTCTTCTATATACACACACACAAGGTGCTAAACATGTCACTCTACATTTTTAAATTTATTAATCTCTTTAAAGCATCTAACTCTATATAGGAGGGGTCTGGCAAACTATGGCCTGTGTACAACCTGTTTTTGTACAATGAGCTAAGAACAGTTTTTACATTTTTAAAAGTTGTAAAATAAAACAACCACCACCACAAAAAAGAATATGAGATAGTGACTATATGTGGCCTGTAAAGACTAATGTATTAGGCCGGGCGTGGTGGCTCACGCCTGTAATCCCAGCACTTTGGGAGGCCGAGGCAGGCAGACCACGAGGTCAGGAGTTTGAGACCAGCCTGGCCAATACGGTGAAACCCCGTCTCTACTAAAAATACAAAAATTAGCCAGGCATGGTGGCACGTGCCTGTAAAAATTAGCCAGGCATGGTGGCACGTGCCTAGCTACTCAGGAGGCTGAAGCAGAAGAATCGCTTGAACCTGGGAGGTGGAGGTTGCAGTGAGCTGAGATCTCACCACTGCACTCCAACCTGGACAACAGAGCAAGACTCCATGTCAAAAAAAAAAAAAAAAAGAGGCTGGGCACGGTGGCTCACACCTGTAATCCCAGCACTTTGGGAGGCCAAGGCAGGCGGATCAGGAGGTCAGGAGATCCAGACCATCCTGGGTAACACTGAAACCCCATCTCTACTAAAAATACAAAAAAATTAGTGGGGCATGGTGGCAGGTGCCTGTAGTCTCAGCAGCTCAGGAGGCTGAGGCAGGAGAATGGCGTGAACCCTGAAGGCAGAGCTTGCAGTTGGCCAAGATGGCGCCATTGAACCCGGGAGGTGGAGTTTGCAGTGAGCCAAGATGGTGCCACTGCACTCCAGCCTGGGCGACAGACTCCATCTCAAAAACGACGACAAAAAAAAAAAAAAAAACAAGACTAATGTATTTACTATTTGGCCCTTTACAGAAAAAGTTTGCCGACCTTTGACTTAGAGCACTTCCTCTTTCTTGATATCTTTTAAAAATATGTTTTGGTTGGGTGTGGTGGCTCATGCCTGTAATCGCAGCACTTTGGGAGGCCAAGGCAGGAGGATCCCTTGAGTCCTGGAATTTGAGACCAGCCTGGGCAACATAGTGAGACCCTATCTCTACAAAGACAAAAATAAAAAATTAGACCGGGTGTGGTGGTTCACACCTGTAATCCCAGCACTTTGGGAGACCGAGGCGGGTGGATCACCTGAGATCAGGAGTTCAAGATCAGCCTGGCTAATATGGTGAAACCCCGTCTCTACTAAAAGTACAAAAATTACCTGGGCATGGTGGCAGGCACCTATAACCCAGCAACTGGGGAGGCTGAGGCAGGAGAATTGCTTGAACTCGGGAGGCGGAGGTTGCAATGAGCCGAGATCACACCACTGCACTCCAGCCTGGGCAACAGAGCAAGACTCCGTCTCAAAAAAAAAAAAAAAAAAAAAATTAGCCAGGCATAGTGGTACATGCCTGTAGTCCCAGCTACTTGGAAGGCTGAGGTGGGAGGATTGCTTGAGGTCAAGGCTGGAGTAGGCCACGATCGTGCCACTGCACTGAGCCTGGGCAAGAGAAATCCCATCTCAAAAATTAATAAATAAAATAAAATATATTTTATTTTGTCATTTTTGCCACTTTCTGTGTTTCTTCTGCTAGTTCCTCTTCCTCTGCCTATGTTTCTTAAAGTGATATTTAAGTTACACAGGATCCATATGTTCTTCCTGGGAAACCTTACCCAGTCCCAAAGCTTCAGTGACTAACCATATGCAAACTCTCCAGCCCTAATCTTTCGGTTGAACTTCAGACCCCTATTTCCAATTAAAAGCATCCACTTGGATGCTCCATAGGTGAATTACACTAAATGTATCCAAAACTAAATTCATCATCTTTTCCATTTTTTTGATTTTCTTTTCTTTTTTCACTTTTCTTTTCTTTATTTTATTTTATTTTTTTGAGACGGAGTCTCACTCTGTCACCCAGGCTAGAGTGCATTGGGGCGATCTCGGCTCACTGCAAGCTCCGCCTCCTGGCTTCACGCCATTCTCCTGCCTCAGCCTCCAAGTAGCTGGGACTACAGGCGCCTGCCACCACGCCTGGCTAATTTTTTGTATTTTTGGTAGAGACGGGGTTTCACCATGTTAGCCAGGATGGTCTCGATCTCCTGACCTCGCGATCCGCCCGCCTCGGCCTCCCAAAGTGCTGGGATTACAGGCGTGAGCCACCACACCCGGCCTCTTTTCTTTTTTTAAAGACAGGGTCTCACTCTTACCTAGGCTAGAGTGCAGAGGTGTGATCATAGTTCACTGCAACCTCAAACTCCTGGCCTCAAGTGATCCTCCTGTCTCAGTAGCTAGGACTACAGGCACGTGCCACTACGCCTGGTTATTTATTTTTTTTAAGAGATGGGGGTCTTGCTTTGTTGTCCAGGCTGGTCTCAAACTCCTGGCTTCAAGCCATCCTCCTGCCTTGGCCTCCCAAAGGTGTTGGGATTACAGGTGTGAGCCACCACTCCTAGCCTCTTGCATTTTCTATCCACCCCGCTGGCAAAGTGAGAAACCTCCACATCATCTCTGTGGCTTTAAATGTTTCACTCTCCCCTGCTCAAGTAGGCATCAAATCTGATTGAGTTTACCTGTTGAAAAAGCTTCTCATTTTGTCCATTTCCGGCTATTCTCAATACCATTTCACCGGTTCAAGCTTAACTGAAGTTTTTGTCTTCACTTTCTCCCTTCAATCCATTCTAATCTACTAGTCTATAGCACCAGCAAGTATCTTTTGTTTTTTAGTATCATGGTTGTTATTGCCTGACTATAAAAATAATTAGATATCTTTCAGAACAGAGACCTTACCATACCATTGACCTGTTAAAAGCCTGTGTTGGTTCCCCATTGTCTACAGCAAGGATTGGCAAATCTTTCTGTAAAGAGCTAGATAGTAAACATTTCAGACTTATTCAGGCTACACAGTCTCCGTGGTAACTACTAACTCAGCAGCTGTGGCTTGAAAGCAGTCCCAGACAATATGTAAATGAATGGGAGTAGCTGTATTCTGATAAAAATTTATTTACCAAATAAGGAAGCACTCTAAATTTGACCCTTGGGCCTTACTTTTATTCCATCCTCCAAAAGTCTTGTTCAAGGTCCCACCTCTTTCACAATAGTCTCTGAGAGTCCCATACACAAGGATTTCTCTTTTACTAATAGCACTTACTGTACAATTCAAGTAGTTCTCAGTCATACAGGGCTTTAAAATATCTCACATATCATTTTCTTAAAATGTTATTTAACTTTTTTCATGTCAATATATCTTCCTAGTTAGACTTTAAATACTTTAAGATAGGGATCATGTGTTATGTATCTCTGGATGTCCAATAATACCTACGAGATAATAAATGTTCACTGAGTGATGACAAACTGTTAAGTCCTATAGAGAACAGCAACATATATTAAAAATGGGGCTGGGGCTGGGCGATGTGGCTTATGCCTGTAATCCCACCACTTTGGAAGGCTGAGGTGGGCAGATCACTTGAGGTCAGGAGTTCGAGACCAGCCTGGCCATAATGGCGAAACCCTGTCTCTACTGAAAATACAAAAAATTAGGCCGGGTGCAGTGGCTCACGCCTGTAATCTCAGCACTTTGGGAGGCCGAGGCGGGTGGATCATGAGGTCAGGAGATCGAGACCAGCCTGGCTAGCACGGTGAAACCCCATCTCTACTAAAAATACAAAAAATTGGCCGGGCATGGTGGCGGGCACCTGTAGTCCCAGCAACTTGGGAGGCTGAGGCAGGAGAATGGCGTGAACCCAGGAGGCGGAGCTTGCAGTGAGCCGAGATTGCGCCACTACACTCCAGCCTGGGCAACAGTGCGAGACTCCATCTCAAAAAAAAAAAAAAAAATTAGTTGGGTGTGGTGGTGGGTACCTGTAGTCCCAGCTACTCAGGAGGCTGAGGCAGGAGAATTGCTTGAACCTGAAAGGCAGAGGTTGCAGTGAGCTGAGATCATGCCACTGCACTCCAGCCTGGGTGACAGAGTGAGACTCCATTTCAAGAAAAAAAAAAAAAATGGGGCTGGGTACAGTGGCTCACACCTGTAATCCTTGCACTTTGGAAGGCCAAGGCAGGAGGATCACTTGAGGCCAGGAGTTTGGGACCAGCTTGGGCAACACAGTGAGACCCTGTCTCTATAAAAATAATAAATTAACTGTTTGGGGTGGTGCATATCTGTAGTCCTAGCTACCTGGGAGGCCAAGGCGGGAGGACTGCTTGAGTCTAGGAGTTTGAGGCTGCAGTAGCTATGATCATGCCATTGCCCTCCAGCCTGGGCAACAGAGCAAGACTCAGTCTCAAAAAAAGAAAAAATAAAGGAGAAAAATAGGAAAATGGTTACATAATATACTAAAAAAGAGTTTTCGATCTTTTAGAAACAGATTGACAAACCGAAATATGACACTAGAGATAAAGTTACTATAAAGACTATTTAAAAATCATATGTATAACTATAACAAAAAAGTTGACGTTAAATATTAAATATATGCTAAGCACTGGAGTAAACACTATCTCATTTAATCTTGACAACAAAGACTATACTTCCAGTGATCATTTCTATAGTTCATTACAAGGGAAGTTTCTCTGAACATGTAGAGCACTGTAACAAATGCTCAAAATGTTACCTATTACTATTTTCAGTTTACATGTGTTTTTATAATTGGTATAATAAATACAGAATGCATTTCATCATTTTTTTGCCAAAATTCTCCAGTTAAAAACATTTTTCAGTAATTCTGATAATAACCTTTGAGGTGGATACTAACATCATCCTATGAGGAAACAAATATAGATGTTAAACAAGTGACTATTAAGTGAAACAAGATTCAACCTAGTTACAGAAATATTTTAAACATATGTATTTCTGGCTGGGTGCAGTGGCTCACGCCTGTAATCCCAGCACTTTGGGAGGCCAAGGCAGGCAGATCACCTGAGGTCAGGAGTTCAAGACCAGCCTGGCCAACATGGAGAAACCCCACCTCTGCTAAAAATACAAAAATTAGCCAGGTGTGGTAGTGGGCACCTATAATCCCAGCTACTCAGGAGGCTGAGGCAGGAGAATTACTTGAACCTGGGAGGCAGAGGCTGCAGTGAGTGAGCTGAGATCTTGCCACTGCACTGCAGCCTAGGAAACAGAGACAGACTTTGTCTCCAAAAAAAAAAGTATTTCTAGACTGAATGTGAGTAATATTTTTAAATAGCCATGTTGGGCTATTTTTAAAAATGTGTTAATTACTTAAATTTAGACAGTAGTGTTGTAGGGATAAGAAGAAGACTATCTGGAGAGTCGTTTACCTTAATTTCTCCATATCGAAAGGGATTTTGTACATCTCGGGCCAAAACAGTACTATTCCCCCTGACCTGACCTGCAGTCACTACTCCTTTAGTGGTTACTATGACCACTGTTTCATTAGAAGAAGTCCAGGTGAAGTTGCCACTGCCACCCTCTACCTGTGAAAACGCACATTACATTCAATTACAATCGGAAGAAAATGAAATTTAAGTGAAAATGTAAAACTTGACTGGTGAAATAAAGTTTACAAATAATAACATAATGTAATAAATTATTTTTGGACACATTAGAAATTGTGACACTAGGTCGGGCGCAGTGCCTCACACCTGTAATCCTAGCACTTTGGAAGGCCAAGGTGGGTGGATCAGGAGTTCAAGACCAGCCTGGCCAACGTGGTGAAACACTGTCTCTACTAAAAATACAAAATTGGCTGGGAGTGGTGGCACGTGCCTGTAAGGCCAGCTACTCTGGAGGCTTAGGCAAGAGAATCGTTTGAACCTGGGAGGTGGAGGTTGCAGTGAGCCGAGATCGCGCCATTACACTCCAGCCTGGGCAACAAGAGCAAAACTCTGTCTCAGAAAAACAAAAAGAAAAAAACGGCTGGGCGCGGTGGCTCAAGCCTGTAATCCCAGCACTTTGGGAGGCCGAGAAGGGCGGATCACGAGGTCAGGAGATCGAGACCATCCTGGCTAACACGGTGAAACCCCGTCTCTATTAAGAAATACAAAAAACTAGCCGGGCGAGGTGGCGGGCGCCTGTAGTCCCAGCTACTTGGGAGGCTGAGGCAGGAGAATGGTGTGAACCTGGGAGGCGGAGCTTGCAGTGAGCTGAGATCCGGCCACTGCACTCCAGCCTGGGTGACAGAGCGAGACTCCGTCTCAAAAAAAAAAAAAAAGAAAAAAAGAAAAGAAACTGTGACACTATAGTAAAGTACCTTAACAGGTAAGAGAAATACTAAAGGGAGGCTAAGTAATGGTAGTGTCACAAAATGTCAAAAAAAGGCACAACAGAACTTTATAAAACTCACAAGGAAAGGATACTGGGAAGAGAGAAAGCATCCATAACCAAGTCTTGTCACAGATGACATTTTTCAAGAGTATAATTCTGGTTGTCACCAAAACCCAAGTTATACTCTTAGGATTGGGAAGAAATAAATGTAACATTAATCAAATTTCAATAAATTAAGCTATAAGAGAAACCAACTTATCTCATTGTGAAGCCTTATAGGACACCATACCTGTACTTTATAATGATATAACATTCCCATAGGATGGTGAGGAAATGCCAGAAATTTGGGTGTAAGCGTGATGGGAAAATAAATCTTCACTTCTTGTTGGTGTTTGATTAGAAATTTTATAGGCTGAATATCTTTATTCTATAAGAGCAGGAAAAAAGGAGCAAAATGTATTTTGTAAGGACTGTTCTTATAATACACATTCATATACTCAAAATGTCAGCAAAATGGTATGCTCATAAATTAACCAGTTTCTATCTATAAAAGAAATAAAGAAATATTTATCTTCATTAAATAAGCATAGCTACTATGGTTCAATAATAATGAAAATGAAATAATAATGAAAAGGGTTTTGCTAGACCTAAACTAATTATCACAATCAGGGAAAATAGCTTAAAATTCCCTGAAATAAAAGAGGTTTTTAAAAAAATCAACATAGGAAGGGAAATCATACTTTCAGAAGAAAGACCCCTGGACATCCATAAACTGTAAAGGCCAAGGGATGCTATAAGCTATTCAGAAGAAAACGAGAACATTTAAAGGTGCTAAGGTAAGAAATTCTCCTCATACTTAAAAACAAGCAAAACTCACCCATATACAGAGGGCCAACTTTTTGTATAAGGTTCTACAGGGCTGGCCAGGCGAGGTGGTTCATGTCTGTAATCCCATCACTGGGAGGATGAGGTGGGTGGATCACCTGAGGTCAGGAGTTCAAAACCAGCCTGGCCAACATGGTGAAACCCCATCTCTACTAAAAATACAAAAAATTAGCCAGGCATGTGGTGCATGCCTGTAACTCCAGCTACTTGGGAGGCTCGGGCAGGAGAATTGCTTGAACTTGGGAGGTGGAGGTTGCAGTGAGCTGAGATCACGCCATTGCACTCCAGCCTGGGTGACAGAGTGAGACTCTGTCTCAATTAAAAGAAAAAAGGAGAGAGAGAGGCTGGGCGCGGTGGCTCACGCCTGTAATCCTAGCACTTTGGGAGGCCGAGGTGGGCGGATCACAAGGTCAGGAGTTCCAGACCAGCCTAGCCAATATGGTGAAACTCCGTCTCTACTAAAAAAATACAAAAATTAGCTGGGCGTGGTGGCATGTGCTTGTAGTCCTAGCTACTTGGGAGGCTGAGGCAGGAGAATCGCTTGAACCCAGGAGGTGGAGGTTGCAGTGAGCTGAGATCGCGCCACTGCACTTCAGCACGGGCAACAGAGTGAGACTCTGTCTCAAAAAGAAAAAAAAAAAAGAGAGAGAACGAGAGAGAGAGAGAGAGCACAATGGGGATGGTAAAAAAAAAAAAAAAAAAGATTTGACGGGCATTTAGAAGAATTGACGTGGTGCTTAATAATGTATTGAATACAGAAGCTGAGGGAGAAGGGAGAGTCAAGGGTGACTTTGGATTTTGTCTAAACTGAGTGAAAGGAGGGAGCATTGAAGAAAAAGTAGGTTTGGGAGAGGAAAGTAGGTCTGGCAGGCTACTAAAAATCAGGATACTTATGTATTTGGAGGCATTAGAAACAGATTCATTCCCTATCCCTTTACCCAACAACTCCATTTCTGTTGTTACACAGTATGGAAATTATCCAAAAGGAAAAAAAAATGTACAAAGATACTCAGTTATGCCATTTACAATAGTAAAAAAAAGTGGAAACAATGCAATAGTTCAATGTTTGGGGCATGGGTAACTAAATTGGCATATTAAACCTTTGGATTTTTAGAATTAATAGTACTTTATGCACCTGGTAGTGGTGGCTCACACCTGTAATCCCAACACTTTGGGAGGCCAAGGCAGGAGGATCACTTGAGCCTAGGAGTTTGAGACCATTGTGGGCAACATAGCAAGAACCTGTCTCTACAAAAAATACAAAAATTAGCTGGGTGTGGTGGCACATGCCTGTAGTCCCAGCTACTTGGAAGGCTAAGGCAGGAGGATCACTGGAGCCCAGGGGGTTGAGGCTGCAGGTGAGCTATGATGATGCCATTGCACTCCAGCCTGGTTGATAGAGTGAGACTTGTCTCCAAAAAAAGAAAAATAAGGTACCCTATGTGGACCTGATGACACATGGAAATGTGCATATGAAATACATTATGGCTGGGTGTAGTGGCTCACACCTATAATCCCAGCACTTTGGGAGGCTGACATGGGAGGATCACTTGAGCCTAGGAGTTCAAGACCAGCCTGCGCCACACAGTGAAATGCCTTCTTTACAAAAATTTTAAAAATTAGCCAGATGTGGCTGGTTGTGGTGGCTCACGCCTGTAATCCCAACACTTTGGGAAGCTGAGGTGGGTGGATCACTTGAGGTCAGGAGTTCAAGGCCAGCCTGGACAACATGGTGAAACCCTGTCTCTACTAAAAATACAAAAATTTGCCAGGCATGGTGGTGGATGCCTGTAACCCCAGCTACACAGGAGGCTGAGGCAGGAGAATCGCTTGAACCCAGGAAGCCAAGGTTGCAGTGAGCCAAGACCATGCCTCTGCACTCCAGCCTGGGCAACAGAGTGAGACTCTGCCTCAAAAAAATAAACAAAAACAAAAATTAGCCAGGTGTGGTTGCATGTGCCTGTAGTCCCAGCTACTTAGGAGGTCAAGGTGGGAGGATTCCTTGAGCCTCGGAGGTCCAGGCTGCAGTGAGCCATGATTGCACCACTGTACTCCAGCCTGGCTGATGAAATGAGGCGCTCTCTCAGAAAAAGAAAAGAAAAGAAAAGAAAAAAAAGGAAAAGAAAGAAAAGAAGGAAGGAAGGAGAAAGAAAAAGAAATGTTTTTAATGAAACCTGAAACCCCAAATGATATATACACGATGACCACAAATACAGATATTTTAATGTACAATAACATAGATTAGAACAGAAAATTTGTAGAGGAATAAACTTATGAGTGTGTTGTTTATCTGTTTCTTTATTTTTGTGAAAGATAAAGGTGGTATATGCTATATATCTGCTTGCACATCAACAAGTCAGCCAAGCCTCTTCAGTATTGTTAAAATACAAACACTGTCTTTTTAATTCCTACCTGGTAAATGCTGGAGGTCAGGGATGCACTTATTACCACAACACCATCTTTCAGGGCTTTTACTATATGGTAAGATCCATTCACAGTAGTTAGTTGCTCTTCAAAGTACTCTTTAGGAAAGTCGTGTGTAATCCTGAGATTCTGAAAATCAGCCCCACAGTAACACAAACCTGAAGATAGTTCTTTCCCTGAAGCCATCTTAATCCCAAACCATCTCTAAAACTGTAGCTATGCATTCATGGAATAAAGAGATAAAAACAAAACTTTCGCTCTCCCTCATGGAAATTATAAGTTGGGGAGATATAATTTTAAAATCGTACTAGTTTTTGAAAGATCTATCAATGGCAAGCATCAGGAATAGCAAGAGTCAAAGCTTATGCAAATTTTAGTGTAATTTTTAACATTTTATACATTGACAGTTCTCAGGATAAAATAAGGACCCTAGAAAGTGAGTACAATACTTCACATCTGATATTCATATTACTACTCTCACCACCACAAAACTCTCGTAACCATCTCTGATGTGAAGTAGTAGAATGAGGACACCCTCCAAAGTGTTATCACTGGTACTCATTTCAACTCTTTTCTATACTTCTGACCAAATTATATCTTTTACTTCTGATATTCCTCAAGAACAGAACTAGCTGGGCATGGTTGCTTATGCCTTTAATCCCAGCTGAGGCGGGAGGATTGCTTGAGCCCAGAAGTTGGAGGCTGCAGTGAGCTATGACCACACCACTATACTCCAGTCTGGGTGACAGAGCGAGACTGTGTCTCTTTAAAAAAAAAAAAAAAAAAGAACAGAATTAATGATAATAATAAATTACCAACTTGCTTTTCCAAAGGTAAAAATCTAGAATCAAAGAAAAAAAGAGGGCTTTCTAGCCAGGAAGATGGCCCACTCCATATCTTATGTATCTTATCCCTACAAGGAGCTCAGAAAAATAAAAAAGACTGACTCACATCTGAAATATAGATCTTTGTGCCGCTTTTATCAAAGACGTCTACTGTAATGACATACACCTGTCCCACCTCTAGACTCCATCGGTTTCCAGGTTGGACAGTGAAACCTATACACAAATCAAGAAACAAAAATATTAGAAGAGGCTAACATTTTTCTACAATGAATTTTAAAATACAATCTTTATAAAGCTGTTCAAACAGCAAAATGTACTAATAGATGGAGATTATTTCCAAAGTAGGTTCTTTTTTTTTTCTTTCTGAGACAGATTCTTGCTTTGTCACCCAGGCTGGAGTGCAGTGACGATCTTGGCTCACTGCAACCTCTACCTCCTGGGTTCAACTGATGGTTGTGCCTCAGTCTCCCAAGTAACTGGGATTATAGGTGTGCGTCACCATGCTCAGCTAGTTTTTGTATTTTTAGTAGAGATGAGGTTTTGCCATGTTGGCCAGGCTTGTCTCAAACTCCTGTCCTCAAGAGATCTGCCAGCCTCAGCCTCCCAAAGTGCTGGAAATACAGGCCTGAGCCACTGTGACTGGTCTAAAGTAGATTTTTTTGTTGTTGTTTTTTGAAACAGGGTCTTACTATCACAAGATGCTGGAGTGCAGTGGTGTGATCATGACTCACTGCAGCCTCAACCTCCTGGGCTCAGGCGATCCTTCCACCTTAGTCTTCTGAGTAGGTGGGACTAGGCTTAGAACACTGCGCCTGGTTAATTATTCTATTTATAGTAGAGACAGGGTTTCACCATGTTGCCCATACTGGTCTCGAACTCCTCGACTCAAGCGATGTGCCAGCCTCAGTCTCCCAAAGTGCTGGAATTAGACATGAACCACTGCATCCAGCTCTCCAACGTAGATCTTTTAGTTCCTTCTCTCAAATTGTATAAGGCTTGGCCTGGTGGCTCACGCCTGTAATCCTAGTGCTTTGGGAGGCCAAGGAAGGGGAATTGCTTGAGCCCAGGAGTTTGAGACCAGCCTGGGCAACACGGCAAGATCCCATCTCTACAAAAAAAATTAAATATTAGCTGAGCGTGGTGGCTTGCAGCTATAGTTCCATTACTCAGGAGGCTGACGTGGAAGGATCATTTGACCCCAGGAATTGGAGTCTAGGGTGGGCTGTGACAATACCCACTGCATTCCAGCCTGGGCAACAGAGCCAGACACTGTCTCAGACAAAAAAGAAAAAATTGTATAATAATTTAGGGTTCCAAAACTCCTGGTTTAATTTAGCTCATCTCAGGTATAAAGAAACACTTTAGGCTGGGCATGGTGGTTCACACCTGTAATCCTGGCACTTTGGGAGGCTGAGGAGAGCAGATCGCTTGAGCTCAGGAGTTTGAGACCAGCCTGGGCAATGTGGCAAAATCCCATCTTTACAGAAAACAAAAATTACTAAGGCATAGTGGCACACCTGTAGTCCCAGCTACTTGGGAGGCTAAGGTGTGAAGATTGCTTGAGCCCAAGAGGCAGAGGTTGCAGTCAGCCAAGATCACACCACTGCATTCCAGCCTGGGTGACAGAGCAAGACCTTGTCTCAAACAAAAACAAAAACAAACACAAACAACAAAAAGAAACACTTTCACTTATATCTGTAGACAAGAAGAAACCATACTTTCAGCTCATTCCTAATGTGTCAGGCAATATTTCAGCTTCTTTCAGTCAGATTCATTGTTTCATGTGGCCTATGAGCATTAAGATTCTTTTTTCCTTGTATAAAGTTTCTTTTCCTAACCTCAAAATTGTATTATATGGATTTTCATATTTTTTTCACAATCTTTCTCAACATGCTTCACTCTTGTGATAGCATTTAATCAGAACAATTTGATAAAATATGTCAAAGTAAGGTTGAATTTGAAATTAAGTCCCAGAATGAAAGTTGAAAGTTGAAGAAATGCTATAGTTTTTAATGTACTCATTTTAGTGAAATCATTTAAACTATCTACCTTTCTGAAAAGTAAGATCTAAAGTACCTAAAAATCCAGGCTCTACAACATATATGGTGCAATTTGGGAGTCCAGACACAGATCGCACATGAACATCTTAATTTTTGCTTAAGGAAATCATGTGAGCCAGATTTGGGGGAAAAGGTGAGGCACCAAAGGAGAAAAACAAACAAACAAACAAACAAACGCACAAATGAAAACAAACAAAAGTCCTATCTTTTATTATCCTTTGGAGAGTCAAAACTTAAATGTGTATATTTCTGCAAAAAGTCTGAGGGATGCTTAGTCATCTTATGAGTCAGATATTCTTGAATTTCAAATTTGAGGAAGATAGAAAGGGAGAAAAAAGATCATGCTTTGTGCTTTTAATATTAATGTAGCTGCAGACCTCTTTCTCCAAATAAATACCTACATAGGAGCCCAGTATGGAAGCAGGACGAAGTGGCTCCATTCTGGAGGAAGAGACCTTCTGGCTGAAAGGTGAACAGGGTTGATGGAGGCAGAGGGAGAGGCATGACTTGCCATTCAGCAACATGCCTAGAACTCCACAGACAGTTTCAAAATTACTAGTTGATTTTCTGTCTGCAATAAATGTTTAATACCAAAATGTTCTCTGCTTGCCATCAAAGATACTTCTGGGTCACTTACACCTCATTCTACCACTACCATTTCAGATAATCCTGGCAGAAATATAAATTTATTCCATTATCAGTCTATATAGAATCTAATTAAGACTATGCTTTGTTCTCAAAAATATACTACATCCAAAAGCTAAGAATAAATTACTTCTGCTCTGAGAAACACATAAATGGCCAGGCACAGTGGCTCATGCCTGTAATTCCAGCACTTTGGGAAGCCAAGGCAGGGCTTCGGATCACTTGAGGTCAGGAGTTCAACACCAGCCTGGCCAACATGGTGAAACCTCGTCTCTACTAAAAACACAAAAATAAACAGGGGTGGTGGTGCACTCCTGTAATCTCAGCTACTCGGGAGGCTGAGGCAGAAGAACCACTTGAACCTGGGAGGCAGAGGTTGCAGTGAGCTGAGATGGCGCCACTGCACGCCAGCCTGGGCAACAGAAAGACTCCATCTCAAAAAAAAAAAAAAAAAAAAAAAGGCCAGGCATGGTGGCTCACGCCTGTAATCACAGCACTTTGGAAGGTCGAGGGGGCAGATCATGAGGTCAGGAGCTCGAGACCAGCCTGGCCAACACGGTGAAACCCCGTCTCTACTAAAAATACAAAAATTAGCTGAGCGTGGTGGCAGGTGCCTGTAATCCCAGCTGCTCAGGAGGCTGAGACAGGAGAATCGCTTGAACTCAGGAGGCAGAGGTTGCAGTGAGCCAAGATTGCACCACTGCACTCCAGCCTGGGCGACAGAGCGAGACTCCATCTCAAAAAAAAAAAAAAAAGAAAGAAAGAAAGAAATACATAACTGACATGGCTAAACAGAAAACACTCAATCTGAAATACACTAATATAGACCAGGCACAGTAGCTCAGGCCTATAATCCCAATACTTTGGGAGGCTGAGATGAGAGGATCGCTTGAGCCCAGGAATTCAAGACCTGCCTAGACAACATAGTGAGACCCCAACTCTAAAAAAAATTTAAAAATTGGCCGGGCACGATGGCTCATGCCTGTAGTCCCAGCACTTTGGGAGGCTGAGGTGGGTGGATTGCCTGAGGTCAGGAGTTTGAGACCAGCCTGACCAACATGGTGAAACCCTGTCTCTACTAAAAATACAAAAATTAGCCAGGCATAGTGGCAGGCACCTGTAATCTCAGTTACTCAGGAGGCTGAGGCAGAAGAATTGCTTGAATCCAGGAAGCAGAGGTTGCAGTGAGCTGAGATTGCGCCATTGCACTCTGTCACCGAGGTTAGAGTGCAACGGCATGATCTTGGTTCACTGCAACCACTGCCTCCCATGTTCAAGCGATTCTCCTGCCTCAGCCTCCCAAGTAGCTGGGACTATAGGTGTGCACCACCATGCCCGGCTAATTACTGTATTTTTAGTAGAGACAGGGCTTTGCCATGTTGGTCAGCCTGGTCTCGAACTCCTGACCTCAGGTGATCCACCTGCCTCAGCCTCCCAAAGTGTTGGGATTACAGGTGTGAGCCACTGCACCTGGCCCCATCTTTTTTTTTTTTTTTTGAGACAGGGTCTCACTCTGTCACCCAGGCTGAGTGCAGTGGTACAATCACAGCTCACTGCAGCCTCTCTAACTCCTGGACTCAAGCGATTCTCCTACCCTCAGGCCTCTGAGTAGCTGGGACTATAGGCCTGCACCACCACATCTGGCTAACCTTTTACTTTTTGTAGAGACAGGGGTTTCACTGTGTTGCCTAGACTGGTCTTAAACTCCTGGACTCAAGCAATTCTCCTGCCTCAGCCTCTCAAAGTGCTGGGATTACATGCATGAGCCACTGTGCCTGGCCTAAAGCAAATCTTCTAAATACTTTATGGGTAACTCTGTGCCAAACTTAGGTTTAGTTCTGATATGTACTTTACTATAATATTCATAAAATGTAAGAGCTAGAAGGAAAGTCAGAAATAATAACATTCCCTTCATTTAACAAATGAGGAAACATCTCAACAGATCTCTAAAACAATTCATTCTTCTAATATCAAAATAAGATATCAGAATAAGATCTAAGCCTTCCATCTGCATTCCAAATCTCATTTTCTGTTGCCTCTCAGAAAACACATGCTCCATCAACTGGCTCTCTTTTCTCCCTTATCTCTGCCATCTTTCTCTGTTTAATTAAGAGAAATGTTCAAGTTTTTCCAATCTTAAAAAAAAAAAAGTATTCCTTGTGTCTTTTTCAAACTTCCACTTTGTTTTTGTCCTTGTGAAAGTCAAGCTGTTTTTACTGACAAAGTCACCCAAGACCTCCTAGTTACTACAACCTTTCAGTCTTTATCTTGACATCACCACCAGATTTGACCTGTTGAACAGTCTTCTCCTCTTTGTAAATTCCTAATTTGGTTATCAGGAAACTCCTCTCTCTGATTTTTCTTTCTTTTCTTTTTTTTTTTATTTAGTTGAGACTCAGTTTCACTCTCTCACCCAGGCTGGAGTGCAGTGGTGCCATCTCAGCTCACTGCAACTTCTGCCTCCCAGGTTCACGTGATTCTCCTGCCTCAGGAGTTCCTCCTGAGTAGCTGGGATTACAGCATGCACCACCACACCCTGCTAATTTTTATATTATTAGTAGAGACAGGGTTTCTCCATGTTGACCAGGCTGGTCTCGAACTCCTGACCAGTGATTCACCTGCCTCAGCCTCCCAAAGTGCTAGGATTACAGGCATGAGCCACTGCGCCCATCCTTGGTTTTTCTATAATACTACCTTTTAAGCATTCCTTTAGATCCTCCTTACACGTCCTCTTTTTCCATATGAACCTTAAAAGCCAGCATTACACAATTTTGTCTTTGGCCAAATTCTCTCACTCTATATAATTTCCCTAGGTGATTTTGTCTACAATAGCTCCAACTACTACCTATCTATAAACTAACTTTCAAATATCTATCTTGATCCTCAATCTTTCTCCTCTAGAGGCATAATGAAAATTTCTGCTTGGATATCTATCCCACAGTTTTGATGTTTTAATTTAACATGTGAAAAACTGAACTCATTATCTTTTTCCTTAAAACTGCTCTTTGTCTTATATTCTCCATCTCCATGAACAGTTCCACCAGCTACTCTATGCCAGGTGCTGGGACTCATTACGAATAGTCACCGTCCATGTCCTCAAAAAAGATATATAGCCGGGCGCGGTGGCTCACGCCTGTAATCCCAGCACTTTGGGAGGCCGAGGCAGGCGGATCACGAGGTCAGGAGATCGAGACCATCCTGGCTAACACAGTGAAACCCCGTCTCTACTAAAAATACAAAAAATTAGCCGGGTGCTGTGGCGGGCGCCTATAGTCCCAGCTACTCGGGAGGCTAAGGCAGGAGAATGGCGTAAATCCGGGAGGCGGAGCTTGCAGTGAGCTGAGATCCCGCCACTGCACTCCAGCCTGGGCGACAGAGCGAGACTCTGTCTCAAAAAAAAAAAAAAAAAAAAAAAAGATATATAAATAGACAAACACAATGTATTTTAATATTTGATACTTTGGGAAAAAATAACAATATGAACTGAAAATATGGGGGGAAAAAAGAACATTTAAGTTCACCTGGGGAATTCAGGGAAGTGCCTGACACACAGTTGGGTCTCAATAAATATTGAATAACTTAATTTATTTTGTAGGTATGATTGCATTTGTTGAAAAATGTCCTGGGTACCTTAAAATGACTAAAAAGCAAACAACATTGGATCAATAAGTCTCCTTAATGTGTGTAAGACAAATAATATAGGCAGCTAACTAACACAATTATACAAGAAATATTATACCTTTCAAGCCTGATAGAATTTTTCTGGTGTTAGCAACTTTTATTGAAGCGGAATAGCAGAAGTACTGTTCCTTTCGGAGCAGGGCTACCCTATAGACAGTGTGCCCCGAGTAGAGACATTCTTATTCAGAGTAAGCCTATTAGCCCCTACCTAATCTGCCCCTCCCCTACTCTGTTATTTCTACTATTTCCTGATTCACTGCACTTTAGCTTCACTGTCTTCCTTACTCTTCTTTAATCATGCCAAATATGTTCCTACTTCAGAACCTTTGCCATTGCTCTTTCCTTTCCCTAGAAGTCTTTCGCCAATTATCCACATGGCTTATTGTGCCAGTGTCGCCTCATCAGAGAGGGCTTCTCTAATTATGCTAGGTAAAGACTGGGTGTGGTGGATCACACCTGTAATCCAAGCACTTTGGGAGGTTCATTTAAGGCCAGGAGATCATCCAGCCTACTCAGCCTAGCAAGACCTCATCTCTACAAAAAAAGACACAATTAGTATGGCATGGTGGTGTGTGCCTATAGTCCCAGCTACTCAGAAGGCTGAGGTGGGAGGATTGCTCAAGGCTACTGTGAGTTATGATCATGCCTCTGCACTCTAACCTGGGCATCAGAGTGAGACCCTATCTCTAAAAAAAAAAAAAAAAATCTGGCTGGGTGTGGTGGCTCATGCCTGGAATCCTAGCACTTTGGGAGGCCAAGGCAGGTGAATTGCTTGGGTCCAGGAGTTCAAGAGCAGTGTGGGCAACATGGCGAGACCTCGTGTCTACAAAAAATATATAAAAATTAGCTGGGCATGGTGGCAAGTGCCTGTGGTCCCAGCTACTTGGGAGGCTGAGCTGCGAGGATCACTTGAGCCTGGGAGTTTACAGGTTGCAGTGAGCCAAGATTGCACCACTGCACTCCAGCCTGGGCAACACAGTGAGACCCTGTCTCTACAAAAACGATAATTTTTTGGCCAGGCACAGTGGCTCACGCCTGTAATCCCAGCACTATGGAAGGCCGAGGTGGGTGGATCATCTGAGGTCAGGAGTTCGAGACCAGCCTGGCCAACATGATGAAACCCCGTCTCTACTAAAAATACAAAAATTAGCCAGGCGTGGTGGCGTGCGCCTGTAATCCCAGCTGCTCAGGAGGCTGAGGCAGGAGAATAACTCGAACCCGGGAGGCAGAGGCAGGAGTGAGCAGAGATCGTGCCACTGCACTCCAGCTTGGGCAACAAGAGTGAAACTCTGTCTCAAAAATAATAATAATAATAGTAATAATTTAAAAATCTAACTATGCTGGACAAAATGGCAATTTGTATACCCAGAGCTTAGAACAATGTTGAGCATATAGTATAAATATAATAGATATTTTCTGAATGAATTTCTTTCAGATTCAAATATTCAAAAAAATTTCCAAATAAAGCACTGAGAGATGGAGTCCAAATCATGTTTCAATTTTCTGAGAATTTAAATCTTCATTCTCTTCTGTTTTCATTGACTATTACAGGTCTCTGTGTACCTTTCTTTGTTCAATCCTTGCATAGCAGATTTAGTGAATTTTTAAAAATTGCTCTCAACACAATTTTTAAAATATTAGTTAAATATCTACTGCAGACAATAGCATATTTTCTCAATTATCATGTACAAATAAGAAAGAACAAATTAAATAAAATTCTCACATGTTCTTCCAAACTCCGTTTGCCCCATTCCCCTAATTACAGTTTTTTTATTTCCCTAATTACAATTTGATTGAGGTTGCAAATAAGCACTGAAGTTAGTAGATCCCAAGTTCTAACTACACTCCTTTTCTCTACTTACTCTGTTAGAAATTATCACAGCAATAACTTATAATTCTTTGTTAAAAATAAAACCTATAGGAAAACACTGTAGTAGTACTATAATCATTCTTAAATTATTTTACCAAAGAACATGTCTAGCATGCTCAAGGAAGTGTAGACTGGCAGTTAAAACTTGAACAAAAGGATACTTTTATGGACAAAGACAAGATTAGTCTGGCCCAGTTGTGAGGCAGTCACCATGGCTGTTTTGTCATCCAGTAAAGCTACTTTCTCAGAATGAGACCCATTAAGTGCAACTCTATGGTCTTGCAATTCCAGTATATAATGTTCCAGGGGAAATTTCACCTCTGTAAGACATGAAAGATACATAAATGTAATGACAGCAGCTATTCCAGTAGATAATGATGTATTCTTGATCATAAAGGAGTGATCAGGAAGCAGACATAAAATAAGAGTATGATCTGCCTTTAATGTTTTTCCTGCTATGATGAATTTCTACATGTAACCATTTGTGTGGAGTTTATGAGTTAAAATATATTGCTGGAGGCTCGGTGTGGTGGCTCCTCCTGTAATCCTAGCACTCTGGGAGGCCAAGGCGGGCGGATCACCTGAGGTTAGGAGTTCGAGACCAGCCTAGCCAACATGGTGAAACCCTGTCTCTACTAAAAATACAAAAAATTAGCTGGGCATAGTGGCGGACTCCTGTAATCCCAGCTACTTGGGAGGCTGAGGCAGGAGAATCGCTTGAACCTGGGAGGCAGAGGTTGCAGTGAGCCGAGATTGTGCCACTACACTCCAGCCTGGGAGACAGAGTGAGACTCCATCTCAAAAAAAAAAAAAAAAAAGCTCAATGTAACTTTTACCATCAATAGAATATTAAGCTTTCAGTCGAGAATTGAGTTTCTCAAGAAATAACTTTTGCAAAGATCATTGCAATGATGATTCAAGTCCCTTCTGGTAAAGTGTCTTCACTTGCCCTTCAAAAGCTAGTAAAGCTTTTGTTGTTTTATTTATTTAGTTATTTTTAGAGATGAGGTCTCAGCTTGGCACAGTAGCTCAGGCCTATAATCTCAGCCCTTTGGGAGGGAGGCCAAGGTGGGAGAATCACTTGGGACAAGGAGTTAAAGACCAGCCTGGGTAACATAATGAGATCCGATCTCTACCAAAAAAAAAAAAAAAAAAAAGAGGCTGGGCGCGATGGCTCATGCCTGTAATCCTGGCACTTTGGGAGGCTGAGGCAGATGGATCACAAGGCCAGGAGTTCAAGACCAGCCTGGCCAGCATGGTGAAACCCTGTCTCTACTAAAAATACAAAAAATTAGCTGGGCATGGTGGCGCACACCTGTAATCCCAGTTACTTGGGAGGCTGAGGCAGGAGAATTGCTTGAACCCAGAGGTGGAGGTTGCAGTGAGCCGAGATCATGCCACCGCACTCCAGCCTGGGTGACAGAGCGAGACTCCATCTAAAAAAAAAAAAAAGAGCTGGATATGGTGGCAGGAACCTGTAGTTCCAGCTATTCAGGAGGCTGAGGTGGGAGGATCACTTGAGCACAGGAGTCCAAGGTTGCAATGAGCCATGATCATGCCACTGTACTACAACCTGGGCAACAGAGTGAGACCCCCATCTCAAAAAAATAAAAATAATAAAATAAAATTAAAAAGGTATGGGGATCTTGCTCTGTTGCCTAGGCTGGTCTCCAACTCCTGGCCTCAAGCAACCTTCCTGCCTCAGCTTCCAGAGTAGCTGGAATTACAAGTGAGAGCCACCATACCTGGCTAGTTGTTGTTTTAATAGAGAATTCAGATGCCTACTGGCACTGAAGCTAAGCAGCCTAACTCTGCTATTAATATGTTCAACATATGGGGCTATTTCTGTCTAATATTAGTTAAGTACAGCAATTAATACTTTACCACAAAATCTAAAAACCCAAGTATTTTTCATATATAACGTGGAGTTGCTGATCTTGTCAGCAGAAAAGATTTGGGAAATGTGAGTCACAGGAGAAAAAATAAATCACCTTACCTGTCATTCTCCCTTGAACCATTTTTGCAACTTGGTATTTAATATATGTTCCTACCAAGAGATAAATATCATGGGATGGTATAAGAAATATATTCTCCAAAACAAGCAGACGTATTAATGCTGCTGCCACTTTCTAAAAGAGGGAGGGGAAAAAAAAAAAGTTTCCATGGACGGAATCCTCACAGTAGTCTTTCTTGTTAAATACTTACTTCTTTTAAATTTCTTTTAAAATTTTTTATAAATATATTTTTAAAAAGCTTTCCTAATCACAAGTCATAATTTCAGCTAGCCTTAAAAAGTGATCATGAATCTTAATACCTAATTAACTTTCTAAGGTACTCAGACTTAGAACAGAAAAGTCTTCTAAAAGAGAAAAAGTAGGTAAATAAAAAGGTAAGTATGCTGAAATGAGAAAAGGTAAGACTCAATTGTAGAACACAGAAATTCTTTTAGCCAACCTCCAATTAACTGACTTACCAGATTAAGTTACTTTCCACTCTCTGTTGAACACATTGATTTTTATGAAGATTTACCCAATGCAAGGTTGGTAGGATTTTCTAGGAGGTCCACACACTCAGGTTCTTGCCATTGAATTAAATGCTTACCAAAAGACATTTTTTTTCCCAAACCTATTTATGCAAGTTTTGCTTGTAATTATAATCACATTAAAACAAAAACTATAGATGTGGAAAGAGAACTGTTGTTTCTATTAAAAATTTAAATGTTTCAAAAAAAGTTAAAGGCAAGCTGCTAACATGTACTATCAATTAGGTATAAGTGAGAAATGTAAATTATTAGGGAAAATCCTTTAAAATATAAATTTCTGTACTCAAATTCTTCGTGCATCTAAATTTTCACTTGACTAGAAATTAGGGCCGGGCACAGTGGCTCACACCTGTAATCCTAGCACTTTGGGAGACCGAGACAGGTGGATCACTTGAGGCCAGAAGTTTGAAACCAGCCTGGCCATCATGGTGAAACCCTGTCTCTACTAAACATACAAAAACTAGTTGGGCATGGTGACACACACCTGTAATCCCAGATATTTGGGAGGCTGAGGCACAAGAATCACTTGAACCCTCCCAACCCCAAAAAAGGAAGAAATTAGAAACTGTAATTTATGGGAGAAAGTGTATGTAGATTTCAAATCAGTGAACCCATGGTCAAAGAAAGGCCTTGCACCTACATCAAGAATTGGTGAATAAAATGTTAGTTATATATTTTAAGAGAAAATGCCAGTCACATTTGTAATTGTAATCAGGCAATAAAATGTTTAAGATAATTTTTTAATGCTTACCTACTTCAAATAACTTTTTCAATTAAATGACCAACTGTTGGCCCAAATCACGTCAGACTAGAGGGCTTCTACTACAGATAAACATAAAAAACTATATTTTCCATAGGCAACACTATTAGATGAAACATTTACAGCACTGGCCAGTTGTGCTGGCTCACGCCTGTAATCCCAGCACTTTAGGAGGCTGGGGCAGGAGACTGCTTGAGCTCAGAAGTTTGAGACCAGCCTGGGCAACGTGGTGAAATTCTGTCTGTCTCTCCAAAAAAACAAAAAAAAAACAAAAAAAAACACACAAACCGAAACCAAAACCAAAAAACAGGGTGTGGTAGTGCATTCCTGTAGTACCTGGGCAACAGAGCAAGACCCTATCTTAAAAAAAAAAAGTAAGGAAAATTTATAGCACAAACTTTTTACCTTATAGAATGGTTCATGAATTCGAACTTTTACAACAGCAGCACCAGTTCTAATCCCAGACACTAAAATCATATCTCCTTGTTTCTCCTCTTTTTCCATCTCAGCTATATACATTGGGGGAGCATATTCTGCTTCAGAGTATTTAAGAATCCTAAAGACATAAAATATAATGTGTTTCTAGCAGAATTAAACGAAGTGTTCTTTCAAAAGTCCCTAAGAGACTTTAAACATAGTTTCTTCAATGTCTGTAGAATGTAAAACACTTTCGGCTGGGCATGGTAGCTCACGCCTGTAATCCCAGGACTTTGGGAGGCCACGGTGGGCACATCATTTGAGGTCAGGAATTTGAGACCAGCCAGGCCAACATGGCGAAACTCCGTCTCTACTAAAAATACAAAAATTAGCCGGGCATGGTGGCATGCGCCTGAAATTCCAGCTACTTGGGAGGCTGAGACAGAAGAATCACTTGAACCCAGGAGATGGAGGTTGCAGTGAGCCAAGATCACGCCACTGCACTCCAGCCTGGGTGACACAGCAAGACTCTGTCAAAAAAAGGAAGGAAGGGCCGGGCGCGGTGGCTCAAGCCTGTAATCCCAGCACTTTGGGAGGCCGAGACGGGCGGATAACGAGGTCAGGAGATCGAGACTATCCTGGCTGACACGGTGAAACCTCGTCTCTACTAAAAAATACAAAAAAACTAGCCGGGCGAGGTGGCGGGCGCCTGTAGTCCCAGCTACTCGGAAGGCTGAGGCAGGAGAATGGCATGAACCCGGGAGGCGGAGCTTGCAGTGAGCCAAGATCAGGCCACTGCACTCCAGCCTGGGCGGCAGAGCGAGACTCTGTCTCAAAAAAAAAAAAAAAAAAAAAAAAGGAAGGAAGGAAGGAAGGAAGGAAGGAAGGAAGGAAGGGAGGAAGGGAGGGAGGGAGGGAAGGAGGGAGGGATGAAGGGAAAGAAAGAAGGAAAGAAGGAGGCCAGGAGCAGTGGCTCACGCCTATAATCCCAGCACTTTGGGAGGCTGAGGCGGGTAGGTCACTTGAGGTCAGGAGTTTGAGACCACCCTGGCCAATATGGTGAAACCCCATCTCTACTAAAAATACAAAAATTAGCCGAGTGTGGTGGCGGGCGCCTGTAGTCCCAGCTACTTGGGAGACTGAGGCAGGAGAATCGCCTGAACCCAGGAGGTGGAGGTTGCAGTAAGCCGAGATCGTGTCACTGCACTACAGCCTGGGTGACAGAGCAAGACTCCATCTCAAAAAGAAAAGAAAAGGGAAAAAAAGGCTGGGCACGGTGGCTCATGCCTGTAATCCCAGCACTTTGGGAGGCCAAAGCGGGCAGATCACGAAGTCAGCAGATCAAGACCATCCTGGCTAATATGGTGAAACCCTATTCTCTACTAAAAATACCAACAACAACAACAACAACAACAACAAAAATTAGCCAGGTGTGGTGG
This sequence comes from Papio anubis, assembly GCF_008728515.1. Taxonomy (NCBI): domain Eukaryota; kingdom Metazoa; phylum Chordata; class Mammalia; order Primates; family Cercopithecidae; genus Papio; species Papio anubis. The sequence continues at coordinate 124,709,869 of NC_044976.1, forward strand.
CGGGCCCCTCTAGTCCTAGCTACTCAGGAGGCTGAGACAGGAGAATGGTGTGAACCCGGGAGACAGAGGTTGCAGTGAGCCGAGATCACGCCACTGCACTCCAGCCTGGGCGACAGAGCGAGACTCCATCTCGGAAAGAAAAAAAAAAAAAGAAAGGTATTTATGAGCCTCTGGCTAAAATTGTGGTGGGAGTAAAACTTGGATCTGAGATCTTCTCCTTGGTACTGAAGACAAAATTTCATACTCTTATCCTTCTCCCTCTACTTCAGCATGTGCAGCTAGCTTGAATAAAAAGAACTGCCAGAAGATACACCTGGCTCAAATAATTGTGTAGTACTTAGCCCATGAACTCCTCCATAATAACTCAGATTAATTGATCATAAAGGTACCTACATCTATGTCATATTTCATTCTATCAAAGACATTTCCCTCAGTAATTTATCAGTTTCAAAAAAGTACAGACAGTAAGATCATCAAAGTCCACAAAGATGGTTGCTTGTTCAGCATGCCACTTAATGGCAGCTGTCTTCTTCATAGTCAGGTGATTTATGTTTGGTTTCAAGTTTACCTAATTTTGCTGGACAGTTCTTCTCTTGCTGACTCGTTGTCCTGGGCAATGCTCCACTCAAACATCATCCCTGCCAGACTACTAAAAGTATTTCCTGTACAGCAAGTCAAAAGCAGACAAGATAGGATCACATATTTAAAAATATTCAGGTATTTACAACAAGAAAGGGAAACTTAACTAGAAAATTACTTTGAGGCCTCCTTCATTAAGAAATAGAAAGCACTATCATTAATGAATTAAAACATATATATGAGAAAGTTCCCAACACAAACAGTAAATGATGTTGCTGCACAAGCTATCTGAAAGTAAAAAGGACTCCAGCTGATTAACTCCTGACTGACAATAATGATGCCATGCTCCTTCTGTTCCTTTCTACATGAAGGCCACCTCATGGCTGACAAGGCATCCTTAATCCTGGTCCCCTCTGCACAAATTTTTGTAAAAATTTTCCAGGCCAGGTGCAATGGCTTGTACCTGTAATCCCAGCACTTTGGGAGGCCAAGGCAGGAGGATCGCTGGAACCCAGGAGTTTGAGACCAACCTGGGCAACATAGTGACACCTGGTCTGTAAAATAAAAACTTAGCCAGGAATGGTGGCCTGCATATGTAGTCCTAGCTACTCAGGAGGTTGAGATAGGAGGATTGCTTGAGCCTGGGAGGTCAAGGCTACAGTGAGCCATGCTTGTGTCATCGCACTCCAGCCTGAGCAACAGACTCTGTATCCAAAAGAAAAAAAAAAAAGCTTCCAGAATAGTTCATTTTTCAAATTAAAAAATCAAATCACTCAAATAATTTACAAAGAAAGTCGCAATACAGGCCAGGCGCGGTGGCTCAAGCCTGTAATCCCAGCACTTTGGGAGGCCGAGACGGGCGGATCACGAGGTCAGGAGATCGAGACCATCCTGGCTAACATGGTGAAACCCCATCTCTACTAAAAAATACAAAAAAACTAGCTGGGCAAGGTGACAGGTGCCTGTAGTCCCAGCTACTCAGGAGGCTGAGGCAGGAGAATGGTGTAAACCCAGGAGGCGGAGCTTGCAGTGAGCTGAGATCCGGCCACTGCACTCCAGCCTGGGCAACAGAGCGAGACTCCATCTCAAAAAAAAAAAAAAAAAGAAAGTAGCAATACATTATAATTTTTTTTTTAATCAACCATAGGAAACTTGACCTCACAGGATACTTCAACCTCGGCCTCCCAAAGTGCTAGAATTATAAGCATGAGTCACCACGTCCCACATAAATTTTTTTTTTTTACCACCTAAATGTTTTTAATACCACATTATAGCATTAATATAGTATATAGTATTAAAAGCATTAAATATTAGATCAAGATTGTAACTTTTTTACAGATTTCCATTTAATTCTCCTGATCTATAGAAAGTGGATTGATCAAACAGAGCTAGGAATAAATTCCAAAAAGTGTTCTTAATTGTTCATGTAGGGACCATCAGCAGAAGCTCAGTAGTAGATTGGATATCTAAGAAAAGTTCTGAGGCCGGCGTCGTGGCTCACACCTGTAATCCCAACACTTTGGGAGGCTGAGGCGGGCAGATCACTTGAGGGCAGGAGTTTGGGACCAGCCTGGTCAACATGGTGAAACCCGTCTCCATTAAAAACACAAACATTAACGAGCATGGTGGCGCACGCCTGTATTCCCAGCTACTCGGGAGGCTGAGGCACAAGAATCTCCTGAACCCGGAGGGCAGAGGTTAAAGTAAGCCACGGTCACACCGCTGCACTCAAGCCTAAGCAACAGAGCGAGACTCCATCTCAAAATAAAAGAAAATGGCCAGGTGCGGTGGTTCACGCCTGTAATCCCAGCACTTTGGGAGGCTGAGGTGGGTGGATCACCTGAGGTCAGGAGTTCGAGACCAGCTTGACCAACATGGTAAAACTCCGTCTCTACCAAAAATACAAAATTAGCCAGGAGTGGTGGCACAGGCCTGTAATCCCAGCTACCCAGGAGGCTGAAGCAGGAGAAATGCTTGAACTCGGGAGGCAGAGGTTGCAGTAAGCCAAGATCATGCCGTTGCACTCCAGCCTGGGCAACAAGAGCAAAACTCCGTCCCCACCACGCCAAAAAAAAAAAAAAGAAAGGAAAAGTTCTGAGATAACTAACAATAGCAGGAATATTTTATGAAAATGTGTAGCTAATACATTAAATCATACTCAGAATTATTATTCATCTATATGAACTCCAAATGAGAAAACAGATATTATTTCTAATCTACTTTTGTCACTCAAGTTTTTGTTTCCAAGTGCTAAACATAAAGGGATATTACTTTATTTTAGGTAATTTTGTTGAATCCTCTGAGGTTCTTTACCTTCAGCATCCAATGCCCTCACCATCAGTTCCAGTGGCGAATCATCTACATAAAGTTCCCGGGCCCGAGATACAATTTCAATGCTGTTTATCACATCAACCTTAACATCACAGCGCAGCTCATGGTCAGTCACTACAATGAACCCAAAAACTGAGTATTTAATTCAATAGGTCATGAATCTATTAAATGCCTCAAATACTCAAAACTGTATTCTAAAGATTATGAAAAAGAAAGACTATGACAGCTGCTTTTACCTATGGAAGAAAATAGCATAATAACAAGATATATAAGAGCCTTTCTTTATAACAAGAGGCACTAGACCAGAGATTCCAAAACACTGATCTATGATGATGTTTTTACACATCCATGGAAAATGAGAAAAATAAAAATTTTAATCTTTTTCTCCAAATTCTTCAAGATCCTGATAACAAATAAAAATTTTAAAATAGCGAATAATAGGCTGGGCACAGTGGCTCATGCCTGTAATCCCAGCACTTTGGGAGGCTGAGGCAGGTAGATCACGAGGTCAGGAGATCAAGACCATCCTGGCTAACACAGTGAAATCCCGTCTCTACTAAAAATACAAAAAAATTATCCTGGCGTGGTGGCAGGCACCTGTAGCCCCAGCTACTTGGGAGGTTGAGGCAGGAGAATGGCATGAAACCAGGAGACGGAGGTTGCAGTGAGTTGAGATCATGCCACTGCCCTCCAGCCTGGGCGACACAGAGAGACTCCATCTCAAAAAAAATAAATAAAATAAAATAAAAGTGAATAATAAAATTAAGTTGTAGTCATATTACAGGATTATACTTTATTCATATGTCTTACTTTTAAAATGGTAAAAAATTTTCTTTTATGAAATAATGGTGTTAGATTTTAAAAAATGTATTTAGGAAAGTAAAACGGTGGCAACTGTAAGTTGGTCCTATCATTAAACTTCTCTGTCTCTTTCTCTTTTCCTTTATTTCAGTTATTTTTTCTTCTGGGCCATGAGATTAAAAAGCCTGGGAACCATTGTATTAGATCTAGTTAGAGTCCCAGTCCAACCAGAGTTCTAGTCAATATACCCATAATGAAATTCAGAAACACTAATTGAAACAGTACAGAATAAAATGAGAATGAAATAAAAATTGTTTTGTATCACTATATTTTAACAGCACTCTCCCCTACCACATCTGCCATGTATTTGAGAACTGTCTATATAGCTGTTCCACTCTACTATCGTAACATTTTTAGTTTTAGCTTCATTCAAAAAAACTAAAAAGCAAAGTTACTACCACTTTCCAATGACCCAAAATTACCAGTAAACATCAGGGATAAACTCTGTCCCCAGCCATATATCTGCTTTTACGGAATTTTAAAACCAAAAGAGAGGCCGGGTGCAGTGGCTCATGCCTGTAATCCCAGCACTTTGGGAGGCTGAGGCAGGGCAGGTGGATCACCTGAGGTCAGGAGTTTGAGACCAGCCTGACCAACATGGTGAAACCTCGTCTCTATTAAAATACAAAAATTAGCCGGGCATGGTGGTGCATGCCTGTAATCCCAGCTACTCAGGAGGCTGAGGCAGAATTACTTGAATCCGGGAGGCAGAGGTTACAGTGAACTGAGATTGTGCCACTGCACTGCAGGCCACTGCACTCCAGCCTGGGTGACAGAGTGAGACTCTGTCTCAAAAAAAAAAAAAAAAAATTAAAAATTAAAATTAAAAATTGGCTGGGCGCGGTGGCTCACACCTGTAATCCCAGCACTTTGGGAGGCCAAGGTGGTCAGACCGCCTGAGGTCAGGAGTTCAAGACCAGTCTGGCCAACATAGTGAAACCCTGTCTCTACTAAAAATACAAAAATTAGCCAGGTGTGGTGGTGCACGCCTGTAGTCCCAGCTACTTGGGAGGCTGAGACAGGAGAATTGCTTGAACCTGGGAGGCAGAGGTTGCAGTGAGCCGAGATTGTGCCATTGCACTCCAGCCTGGGCGACAGAGCGAGATTCTGTCTACAAAAAAAAAAATTAAACATTGAAAAAAAAAACAAAGGAGAATGTTAATCAGATAATAGAGGTAAATGCCCCTCAACAAGGGCTAAGGTACACTAAAATATGCTTATTTCAGGAAATGGTATGCTTCCTTTCACAAGAAATATTAAAAATTGAATTACTCATCCTAAAACTACTTTTTTTTTTTGAGATGGAGTCTCGCTCTGTCGCCCAGGCTGGAGTGCAGTGGCGCCATCTCGGCTCACTGCAAGCTCCGCCTCCTAGGTTCACGCCATTCTCCTGCCTCAGCCTCCCGAGTAGCTGGGACTACAGGTGCCCGCCACCACGCCTGGCTAATTTTTTGTATTTTTTAGTAGATACGGGGTTTCACCGAGTTAGCCAGGATGGTCTCGATCTCCTGACCTTGTGATTCGCCCACCTCGGCCTCCCAAAGTGCTGGGATTACAGGCGTGAGCCACTGTGCCCGACCGGAACTACTTTATATAGACAATAGAATTGAACAAATAAGTAAATACATCATAGGTAATGAAAGTCAGTTTTCTCCTTGTCAGAGAAAGAAGTTAAAATAAACAAGGTGGGAAGGCTAGCATAAGCCCTAAGGTCCAAGATTAGAATTGAAAGATATCAGTATGAGCTCATGTTTATTTTAATATCTATGCAGATATAGAAATAAGTGTAGATATATGTATATACATGATTAGCATATATACATATATTTCCTAGTTATGTTTGCTGAGAGGGCCTAGAAGCAGTGGATACACCAGTAGCAATAAGCACACTGGCACCCAGATCTTGGTTTCTAAATATAATTCTTGTTGTTGAGATGGAGTCTTGCTACATTACCCAGGCTAGTCTAGAACACCTGACCTCAAGCGATCCTCCTACCTCAGCCTCCCAAACTGCTGAGATTACAGGCACTAAATATAATTCTTTAATATAAAGAACCAGGACTCCTTGAAGAAATGGCTAAGATGACTCTGGCCCATCTCATAGAACTAGAAAGTAAGAAAGTACAATTAATCAATCAGTCACAAAAATTAAACAAAAGGTAAGGGCAATTCCAAAGGACATAGGAGCCAACCTGAAAGAGCCCCCAATGGCCAAAGCTGGAAAAACTGGAATAACAGAATAAATTATAATATTGAAATATAGCCCCAAAATTAAATAAATACTCATGAACCCATACTGACATATATAATTGAATAAATTAACTGGGAAGAAGCTATTTGTAAGATGTAAGACATCTTTCTTTCAGAAGAATACTAGTTAATAAGTATAGAAGATATGAGGGAAATCCCTTGAGCCCAGGAGTTCAAGATCAGCCTGGGCAACATAGTGAGACCTCCTCATGTCTACAAATAATAAAAAGAATCTAGCCAGGTGTGGTGGCACACATCTATGGTCCCAGCTACTTGGGAGGCTAAGGTGGAAGAATCGCTTGAGCCTGGGTGGTCAAAGTTGCAGTGAGCTGAGTCCATGCCACTGCAAGAGCAAGATCCCATCTCAAAAAAAAAAAAAAAAGAACAACACAGTACTATGATTCCTAAGATTCATGAATAAACACTAAAATCAGTGAGTAAAGCTTCAAGGAGAAACAGGATACATCAAAGTATCTCCATTAAATATTTATTAGTTATTGTAGTGGTTAATACATGTGCACAAATTCTTTGGCACTCCTCCTTCCAAGAGGCAAAGGTTAATTCTCCTTCCTGTATTTTTGTTTTGTTTTTTTAAAAACAGGGTCTCACTCTGTCACCCAGGCTGGAGATCAGTGGCACAATCATCGCTCACTGCAACCTCGAACTCCTGGGCTCAAGTGATCCTCCCACCTCAGCCCCCTGAGTGGTTGGGATTATAGGCGCATGCCACTGCACCTGCCTAATTTTTAATTTTTTGTAGAGACAGGGTCTCACTTTGTTGTCCAGGCCAATCCCCCTTCCTTTAAATTGTAGGCTAGGCTTCATGGCCACTTTTAATGAATAGCATATACGAAGGGGAAAATGGTAACTTTACAATGGAAAAACCTGACAGATACCACCTTAACCAAGTGATCAAGGTTACCACTACCAGTGATAAATCATGCGGATATCATTAACCCCCTGAAATAATGCAATGGGAAGGGCTCTTCAATTCTGTGGGTTTTTTCCCTCAAAATCCATAACCCCAGGCTAATCATGAGAAAAACCCAAATTGAGAAACATTCTATATACAACATCTGACCAGTACTCTTTTTTTTTTTTTTTCCCCTTAAACAAGGTCTCTGGAGTGCAGCAGTTCGATCGTGGCTCACTGCAGCCTCAAACTCCTGGACTCAGGCAATCCTCCAGCCTTGGCCTCCTGAGTAGCTGGGTTTACAGGCACGTACCATCATGCCTGGCTAATTTTTTCTTTTCTTTTTTTTTAGTAGAGACTTGGTCTTGCTAATGTTGCCCAGGCTCGTCTTGAACTCCTGGGCTCAAATGTTCCTCCTGCTTCAGCCTCTCAAAGTGCTGGAATTGCAGGCCTCCTGAGCTAGTGCCCTCAGCCCAACACTGTTTTTTTTTTTTTTTTTTTTTTTTTTGAGACGGAGTCTCGCTCTGTAGCCCAGGCTGGAGTGCAGTGGCCGGATCTCAGCTCACTGCAAGCTCCGCCTCCCGGGTTCACGCCATTCTCCGGCCTTAGCCTCCCAAGTAGCTGGGACTACAGGCGCCCGCCACCTCGCCCGGCTAGTTTTTGTATTTCTTAGTAGAGACGGGGTTTCACCGTGTTAGCCAGGATGGTCTCGATCTCCTGACCTCGTGATCCGCCCATCTCGGCCTCCCAAAGTGCTGGGATTACAGGTTTGAGCCACCGCGCCCGGCCTTCAACACTGTTTTTTGTTTTAGTTTTTGTTTTAGACAAAGCTTCTCTCTGTCGCAGTGCAGTGGTGCAATCCGGCTCACTGCAACCTCTGTCTCTGGGGTTCAGGGGTTCAAGCAATCCTTGTGCCTCAGCCTCCAGAGTAAGTGGGATTACAGGCACATACCAGCATGCCTGGCTAATTTTTTTGTATTTTTAGTAGAGATGGGGTTTTACCATGTTGGCAAGCCTGGTCTCAAACTCCTGACCTCATGATCCGCCCGCCTCGGCCTCCCAAAGTGCTGGGATTACAGAGGTGAGCCATGCCAGGCCACCCAATACTCGTTAAGTGTCAAGGCCGGGCACGGTGGCTCACACCCGTGAGCACCATTGCACTCCAGCCTGGGAAACAGAACAAGACTCTGTCTCAGAAAAGAAAAAAAAAAAAAAAAAAAAAAAAGCATCAAAAGTGACTGAAGGCCGGGCATGGTGGCTCAAGCCTGTAATCCCAGCACTTTGGGAGGCTGAGATGGGCGGATCACGAGGTCAGGAGATCAAGACCTTCCTGGCTAACACAGTGAAACCCCGTCTCTACTAAAAAGAATACAAAAAACTAGCCGGGCGAGGTGGCGGGTGCCTGTAGTCCCAGCTGCTTGGGAGGTTGAGGCAGGAGAATGGCGTGAACCCGGGAGGCGGAGCTTGCAGTGAGCCCAGATCGCGCCACTGCACTCCAGCCTGGGCGACTGAGCGAGACTCCGTCTCAAAAAAAAAAAAAAAAAAAAAAAAAGTGACTGAAAGGCTGAACATGGTGACACCCCATCTTTGCAAAAATTAGCTGGGCATGGTATTGTGTGCCTGCAGTCCCAGCTACTGGAGAGGTTGAGGTGGGCAGATCACTTGAAACCTGGAAGCAAAGGTTGAGCCCAGATAGTGCCAGTGCACTCCAGCCTGGGTGACAGAGACAGACTCTGTCTCAAGAGAAAAGTGACTGAGAAACTCACAGATTGGAGGAGACAAAGGAAACATGACAACTTAGTTTAGCAATGTGGTATCTTTAATTGAATCCTAGAGAAGATTAGTGAAACATTAGGGCAAACTGGGTAAAGGGTATATGGGAACTTTCTGCATTATCTTTACATCTCTTTTGTAAATCTAAAATCATTTTTAAATTTAAAAGTTTTAAAATTAAGTTAGCCTTCTACTTGATTAACATTTAACTGACAAACAGAACCCCAAGTTAAAAAAATTAAAGACAAAGACATGGGGTCTGTGAACAAAAAACAACAAGGTAAGTTGAAATCTCACAGGATCTGCTGGTAGAATTACCACTAAGGAAATGTTCCAGGATGGCAAAGGAAGGAAGGAAGGGAGGGAGGCTAAGTTTAGGTAATCCATAACTTGATAATCAGGCGCTGAATAATCTAGCACTTGTCAAATGAGAAACTAAAGCCCCCTTTTCAGTAGAGAAATGTGTAGCACAATGGCAAACAGAAGCAGCTGTGACCTTACATAAAAATATAAAAAGCCTTGTGCACACAATGCTTACTCATCTGACTACTTCAACAGCAGAAAACTTTTTTTTTTTTTTTTTTTTTTTCCTGAGAAGTAGTTTCGCTCTTGTCGCCCAGGCTGGAGTGCAGTGATGCCATTTTGGATCACTGCAACCTCCACCTCCCGGGTTCAAGCGATTCTCCTGCCTTAGCCTCCCAAGTAGCTGGAATTACAGGCGCCCGCCACCACACCCAGCTAATTTTTGCATTTTTAGTAGAGACGGGGTTTCACCATGTTGGGCAGGCTGGTGTCGACCTCTTGACCTCAGGTGATCCACTCGCCTTGGCCTCCCAAAGTGCTGGGATTACAGGCGTGAGCCACTGTGCCCAGCCTAGAAAACTTTTCAATACAAGGTCATTGACCATAAAGAAAAAAAATGCCCAGGCCAGGCGCGGTGGCTCAAGCCTGTAATCCCAGCACTTTGGGAGGCCGAGACGGGCAGATCACGAGGTCAGGAGATCGAGACCATCCTGGCTAACACGGTGAAACCCAGTCTCTACTAAAAAAATACAAAAAAAAAAAACTAGCCGGGCGAGGTGGCGGGCGCCTGTAGTCCCAGCTACTCGGGAGGCTGAGGCAGGAGAATGGCGTAAACCCGGGAGGCGGAGCTTGCAGTGAGCTGAGATCCGGCCACTGCACTCCAGCCTGGGCGACAGCGCGAGACTCCGTCTCAAAAAAAAAAAAAGAAAAAAGAAAAAAAATGCCCAGTACAATGGCCCATGCCTATAAGCTCAACACTTTGGTAAGCTGAAGCAGGATTGCTTGAGCCCAGGAGTTGAAGACCAGCCTGAGCAACCCCACCACCATATCCCTACAAAAAATTTTAAAAAATTAGCCAGGCCTGGTGGTGCCCCCCTGTAGTCCCAGCTACTCAGGAGGCTGAAGTAGGGGGATCACTTGAGCCCAGGAGGTCATGGCTGCAATGAGCCACGTTTGCACCACTGAACTCCAGCCTGGGCAACAGAGTGAAACCGTCCCAAAAAATAAAAATAAATAATAAATAAATGGAATTACTTTGGATGATTTACAAGTAAATTTAGAATGATTAGGAGAAATATCAAACATTTAACTTTTAAAGTGAAAAGAATACAACTTTATTAAATAATATAACATATTTTTATTTACAGCTCCACATTACTTCAGGTATACTTCAGTTGTCCAGACCTTTTCTTCATCTGCCCTGTGAGCTTTTTCACCTAAAATTATGCTCTCAGCTGGGTGTGGTGGCTCATGGCTGTAATCCAGCACTTTGAAAGGCCAAGGTGGGTGGATTGCTTAGGTCCAAGAGTTTGAGACCAGCCTAGGCAACATGGTGAAACCCCCACCTCTACAAAAAGTTAGTGGGGCAAGGCTGGGTGCGGTGGCTCACACCTGTAATCCCAGCACTTTGGGAGGCTGAGGTGGGCGGATCACCTCAGGTTGGGAGTTCGAGATGAGCCTGATCAACATGGAGAAACCTTGTCTCTACTAAAAACACAAAATTAGCTGGGAGTGGTGGCACATGTCTGTAATCCCAGCTACTCGGGAGGCTGAGGCAGGAGAATCACTTGAACCTGGGAGACAGAGGTTGTGGTGAGCGGAGATCACGCCATTGCACTCAAGTCTCTTACCTCAAGTCTATCCATCATCTTTGTCACAGCCACCTTCTTTACTATACTATCACCAAAACCATCATAAACAAAATTTTATAATAAGCACTTAAGGCCGGGCACGGTGGCTCACGCCTGTAATCCCAGCACTTTGGGGGGCCAAGGCAGGTGGATCACTTAAGGTCAGGAGTTCAAGACCAGCCTGGCCAACATGGTGAAACACCATTTCTACTAAAAATACAAAAATTAGCCAGGCGTGGTGGTGCATGCCTGTAGTCCCAGCTACTCGGGCGGCTGAGGCAGGAGAATCGCTTGAACCCAGGAGGTGGAGGTGGCAGCGAGCCAAGGTCACGCCATTGCACTCCAGCCAGGATGACAGAGCAAGACTCCATCTCAAAAAAAAAAAGGACTTAAATGCCAATGGCAAGCTTAAATCTTTTTATCTCTACATATGCCTTATAAAGTAGGCAACTCAATAGATATTTGTCCAATGAATTAATGAACAATTTCTCTTAGGCATGTACTTCCCTTTTAAAATGCCCAATCCCACTCCTTTCATACTACTTGCTCCCATTCAGATGCTCCTAGTAGGACACCAAGACTGGCCCTTACCACTGGGAATCTCATCTATGTACACAATTGTATTAATAGTAAAATTGGGAAAGTTGATTTAAGGATACTTAATTTTGGAAAATTAGTCACAAGTCAGATGAAGTTAAACTGAGAGCCAGGTCTGACATTTTTCCTAGTACTTCTGTGAATTTGTTTATATCAGAATGAATTTGTGTAGTTAAAAATGATTACATTTTTAAAATAGCATATGTGACCAAATCAACGTTTTTTGTTTTTTCTGACTTTCGTATCCTTCTCTATCCTTTTAAGCTACCCTGCATGACATGGTCTTCAAAGATTCTTATATTTGAGAATTTCATACCATATTTCATTGATTCTTAGACACTCATTTTTTATCTTTTAACATCTCTGCAGTTGGGATTTATCTTATAATTGATGACATCTTACAAGTGCTCTCAGCCAGGCAGCAGTCAAGGCATAGTTGTCACTGACTGCACATGAGAAAACATTAAGAGGGCCAGTATCAAAATTTGTAGAATAGGTGTTAGTAGTTGGGAAAAAATCTGGTGAACAATAGTAGAGGACTCTTATTCCCTAGGAACCAAAAGGTTAAAGAGAGTGGGGGGAAAGTGATGACTCAGAAGTACTAGGAAATTTTCCAAAGCTGGAAACAAAAACAGATTAGTTCTATCTAATTGCAAAGTCCACTTAAGAGTAGGCTTTAGGTCGTTTTTTAAAATTCTTTAATTTATTTATCATTATTGTTCTGTAGAGATGGAGTCTCACTATGTTGTGCAGGCCAGGCAGGATGCAGTGAGCTACTGTCGTGCCACTGCACTACGACCTGTGCAACAAAGCAAGACCCTGTCTCTAAAAAAAAAGAAAACGCTGTCCGGGCACGGTTTTCTTTTTTTATAGAAAAAGAAATGCCTGTAATCCCAGCACTTTGGGAGGCTGAGGCAGGTGGATTACCTGAGGTCGGGAGTTCAAGACCAGCCTGACCAAAATGGAGAAACCCTGTCTCTACTAAAAATACAAAATTAGCCGGGCATGGTGGCACATGCCTGTAATCCCAGCTACTCGGGAGGCTGAGGCAGGAGAATCACTTGAACCCAGGAGGCGGAGGCTGCAGTGAGCCAAGATGGTGCCATTGTACTCCAGCCTGGGCAACAAAAGTGAAACTCCGTCAAAAAAAAGAAAAGAAAAGAAAGAAAATCCTGCCTAATACTCTTCATTTTTATTTTATCTTAATTTAATTTTATTTTATTTTATTGAGATGGAGTCTCCCTCTGTCGCCAAGGCTGGAGTGCAGTGGTGTGATCTTGGCTCACTGCAACCTCTGTCTCCCGGGTTCAAGCAATTCTCCCACCTTAGCCTCCCCGAGTAGCTGGGACTACAGGCGTGCACCATCACGCCCGGCTAATTGTTTTATATTTTTAGTAGAGACGAGGTTTCGCCATGTTGGCCAGGCTGGTCTCAAACTCCTGACCTCAGGTGATCCACCCACCTCGGCCTCCCAAAGTGGGGGGATTACAGGCGTGAGCCACCACTCTCCGCCATAATTTTTTTTTTTTTTTTTTTGTAGAGACAAGTCTCACTATATTACCCAGACTGTTCTTGAACTCCTGAGCTCAAGAAATCTTTCTGCCTCAGCCTCCCAAAGTGCTGGGATTAAAGGCGTAAGCCACTGCAGCTGGCTAGGAATCATTTATTCTCCCTCTTAATCATTTGAAGCCAACACCATTTGTGTTAACCATCTATACAAAATACCAGATTATTCTACCCCAGACGAAGTGATAGTGTTTTTGCTCTCAACATACCTATTTCTCGAGCAAGAATAATACTGCTGAGGCGTATCGGTTGCGTAGATTCAGCAATGAGTACAGCTTTTTGGGAACACAAGGTGCCATTTTCATATAAAGGCTCAACAGTAACTGCATCATGATGGGTGGAATGCCTGCCAGAACAAAATTCTTAAGACTATGAAATAGATGGGTTAAAATTAACTTTTGGTGGAACATAGATTCTCATCCTTCTTCCACGTTACATACTACCAGGTATATGTAAATGACACTTTTTAAAGCAGGAACATCGCTTAGGGATGTGATAATTAAAGTGAGAGATTGATCAGAACTTTCCCAATGATCCCTTGAGCAAAGTCTCAGAAATATCCCTCCCTCAATATTTTTTTTTTTGAGACGGAGTCTCGCTCTGTCGCCCAGGCTGGAGTGCAGTGGCCGGATCTCAGCTCACTGCAAGTCCCGCCTCCCGGGTTTACGCCATTCTCCTGCCTCAGCCTCCCCAGTAGGTGGGACTACAGGCGCCCACCACCTCACCCGGCTAATTTTTTGTATTTTTTAGTAGAGATGGGGTTTCACCGTGTTAGCCAGGATGGTCTCGCTCTCCTGACCTCATGATCCGCCCGTCTCGGCCTCCCAAAGTGCTGGGATTACAGGCTTGAGCCACCGCGCCCAGCCTAATTTTTTTTTTTTTAAAGATTGTTATATTCTTCCTTCAGTATGCAGAAATAGGACTGATGTGTTTCTAGTAATGAGACGGGACTCTCTCATACTCTGAGGAAAGTTTCCTTCAATCCTAGAAACCAGGCTGCTGATATCTAGGATGGAAAAGTTGTCTAAATTATGAGATGTGAGTCCAACTCGAATACCAAAAACATTCATAAATGTTTTTATTTTTTTATTTTTATTTATTTATTTTTTTTTGAGACGGAGTCTCGCTCTGTCGCCCAGGCTGGAGTGCAGTGGCCGGATCTCAGCTCACTGCAAGCTCTGCCTCCCGGGTTCACGCCATTCTCCTGCCTCAGCCTCCCGAGTAGCTGGGACTACAGGCGCTTGCCACCTCGCCCGGCTAGTTTTTTGTATTTTTTAGTAGAGACGGGGTTTCACCATGTTAGCCAGGATGGTCTTGATCTCCTGACCTCGTGGTCCGCCCATCTCAGCCTCCCAAAGTGCTGGGATTACAGCCTTGAGCCACCACGCCCGGCCTTTATTTTTATTTATTATTATGTTTTTGAGATGGAGTCACTTTGTCGCCCAAACTGGAGCGCAGCAGAGTGATCTCAGCTCACTGCAACCTTCGCCTCCAGGGTTCAAGTGATTCTCCTGCCTCAGTCTCTCAAGTAGCTGAGATTACAGGTGCCTGCCATCATGCCCGGCTAATTTTTGTATTTTTAGTAGGGACGGGCTTTCATCATGTTGGCCAGGCTGGTCTTGAACTCCTGACTTCAAGCGATCCACCTGCCTCGGCCTCCCAAAGTGCTGGGATTACACGCGTGAGCCACTGCACCCCGCTGAATGTTTTTATTTTAAATAGATACAGGGTCTCACTATGTTGATCAGGCTGCTCTCAAACTCCTGGCCTCAAGTAATCCTACTACCTTGGCCTCCCTAAGTGCTGGGATTACAGACGTGAGCACCATGCCTGGCCTCATTAATATTTTTGGAGCGATAGAAGAAATGGCTTTCAATGCTGGAAAGATGCCTTGCATCACCCTCACAGTCAGGAAACACACACATCACACTGGATCATCTTACAAGCCCACTTTCCTTCTACTTCCTCATACAATGAGAGGTGAATTTACACTCTGAACGAACCTCATTACTTCTCCTAGGAGATGGCAAAGGGGTATCTACTCCATCTAGGATGAATGCACTGGCATCCTGAAGCTCACTTCAGTTAGGTTCTCTCACACCTTAGGCAACCACATAACCCATCATTGGGTCCTCTCACACCAGAAAATCATGTCTCTTCACCTTCAGTCAGGAAGTCATTATCCCGGAGTTGTGTGTACCCCCTGTCCTCACACTTCAAGTGGGTACCCTTTTATAAATGGGGCAATTTTGATAATACAGACAGATCTTATCTCCACCCACGATGAATCTTCTCACATTCCCAGAAGTTTACACTTCATAGTCTCTGGGCCTCACTTTCCTCATCTGTGAAATGGGAGTAATAGTACTTACTTCACAAGACTGTAAAAAGCAAATGAGTTAATACATGCAAAGTGCTTAGTTAACCCCCAATACTTGGCTGTTGTGTTTTAAGTCCTTCTCACATTGAATGGCTCATCTATAGTTAGTGGGGACCCTTCGCACCCCAACTTTTCCTGTTCCTATAGAAATTCCCTCAGACATGGGGAACTTCCTCTTACTCTAGTTGTTTACATTGTAAGTCATCAGTACCTGTTGCCTCCCACACTGGGCTTCCCTTTACCCTGACGGCTGCTCCTAGTGACCACCCCTTCCCAACACACAGAGAAAAGTCCAGTCCCACATCCCGAGAATTCCTCACACGTCTGGAAGATCGTCACACAGCTGGAGGATATACCACATGAGTAGGACACGCCACGCCCAAGAGTCTGCTCCTCGCCACCTTCACTGACATCACACTCTCCTTCCCTACTGGCTAGGCCCCTTCACGTGGCCCCACACGGTTTCCCTGTGGGATCTTACAGAGGGAACCCCTCTCACCCTTACTGGATGGTGAGGGTGCATATCCTTGTCACCCACCACCGCTCACCAAGTGTAGCAGCCCCGCTGCGCCTCCAGCAGGAAAGGCACCCGGCCTGGCTCTCGGCCGAAGGGTAGCAACACCTGTGGCACATTAAGTTTGTTGGCCAGTGTCCCAAGCAAAACCAGAAACAACAACAGGAGGCGGTGTAGGGGCAAGAAGAAAAAGAGCTCGAAGCCTCGGCAGCTTGATGACGCCGGAGAGCCAGTCATGGCGACTGCCAGGTTTCGGGTTCCCCGCGCTCAACTACAGCCGCGCTCACAGCTCCATCAGCCAATCCACAGGCGTGACGTCAGTAGAGGGGGATGGGACCTGCTTCTTGCTCGGAAGTGTGGGCATTTTTAAGCGCAGCCCTGCCGGGCGCGGTGGCTCACACCTGTAATCCTAGCACTTTGGGAGGCCGAGGCGGGCGAATCACGAGGTCAGGAAATCGAGACCATCCTGGTGAAACCCCATCTCTACTGAAAACACAAAAAAATTAGCCGGGCGCGGTGGTGGGCGCCTGTAGTCCCAGCTTCTAGGGAAGCTGAGGCAGGATAATGGCGTTAACCCAGGAGGCGGCGGAGCTTGCAGTGAGCAGAGATCCCGTCACTGCACTCCAGCCTGGGCGACAGAGCGAGAGTCCATCTCAAAAAATAAAAAAATAAATGCAGTCCTTCAGCAAGCCAATATAATGGAAACTTTTGGCACAAACCCAGCTAAAACACCTCAAACTCTCTTAAAGGTCTTTCCTAAATACTGGATGGCAGACCTTTTTAACAGTAAGGAACAAGCAGAAAAGTCTTTAAAAACCTTTAATTTCTTCCAGTTCAATTTCTTGTTGCACACTGTTTATCTTAACACCACACCCTCCACCAGACAAAAAAAAACTTTTTGCAATGATTTCCAGTCAGCATTGGTCTATGCCTATAAACGGAAAATTGTGCAGTCTCTGGGATAAACAGCTCGACTTTGTCAAGGGAACTGTGTATTTTTACTAGAAGTCAGATTCACGTCCAGCATTCAGGCCAGAATGCAGGAAATGCCAGACACTGGCGTCTCAAAGGCAGTTTTGAAAGTTATCCACTCACAAAGCCGGCCTCTAAGCAAATCCTCTGAGAGCACTTCTTGTTAACTTGTTTTCTCCAAATACCCAAACAGAATATAAACTCAAAGGCTGTTTCAGTACAGTTGGTTAAAACCATACATTTATAGTAGTGATCAGCATTATACATTAAGGAGCATAATAAATCCAGTTTATAAGGATTAATATGGTTGTGAAGGAAAATGTAGAGTTCAGCCTGAGATGTCTATGTTAACCTATAAAAGACCCAGCACATTAAGTGTTCTTTCTTATCTCCATTTTACAGATGATGAAAATAAACATTTTCTCTATATTAAATCCTGTTGCTCCGGCTGGGCGCAGTGGCTCACGCCTGTTATACCAGCATTTTGGGAGGCCGAAGCAGGTGGATCACCTGAAGGTCAGGAGTTCGAGACCAGCCTGGCCAATATGGTGAAACCCTGTCTCTACTTAAAATATAAAAAATTAGGCCGGGCGTGGTGGCTCAAGCCTGTAATCCCAGCACTTTGGGAGGCCGAGACGGGTGGATCACGAGGTCAAGAGATCGAGACCATCCTGGCTAACATGGTGAAACCCCGTCTCTACTAAAAAATACAAAAAACTAGCTGGGCGAGGTGGCGGGCGCCTGCAGTTCCAGCTACTCGGGAGGCTGAGGCAGGAGAATGGCGTAAACCCGAGAGGCGGAGCTTGCAGTGAGCTGAGATCCGGCCACTGCACTCCAGCCTGGGTGACAGAGCAAGACTCTGTCTCAAAAAAAAAAAAAATTAGCCGGGCATGGTGGCGGGTGCCTGTAATCCCAGCTACTCGGGAGGCTGAGGCAGAGGCTGCAGTGAGCTGAGATTGAGCCATTACACTCCAGCCCGGGCAAGAAGAAAGAAACTTCGTCTCAAAAATAGTAATAATAATAAATAATAAATCCTGTTGCTACCACCCACAAAGATGTGATTTTTAACCCAAACCTCATAGCTTCTGTGGAGAAAGCACATTGAGTTTTAATAAAGAAAAGTCAAATAGGTCTGAGGGTTGGAGGGACTGGTTCTTTATTTCAAAAAGACACTTGTCAATATTCAGTATCAAAACAGTTGCACTATTGATTTCTCTTTCTCCCAATCGGCCCCAAGGAGACCACATCAAAGGAGAGTAACATTTTAAGCCAATAAGCTGCAGGATGTACACCTAAACAGACCTCCTAGAAACCTTACCAGAAAATGGGGACTGGGTAGGGAAAGAAATTTTAAAAGATCAACAAACTGCCAGCCCACAGACTGCAGAGGCTGTCACAGCCAGATGGGGTGGCCAGGGTGCCACAAACCCAAAGAAGCCAAGTTTCAAAATAATATAAAAGTTAAAAAATTTTGTACATAAGCTATTCAAGATTTCTCCAGCACTGACTGATACAAAGCACAATGAGATGGCACTTCTAGAGACAGCAGCTTCAAACCCAGAAAAGGGTAATGAGATGAGTTTCACATGGCTAAATCAGTGGCAAAACCACAATCTTCTTTCTTTCTTTCAAGGAGGCAGGAAAGCAATTAAGTGGTCACCTCAACGTAAGGGGGACATGATCCTTTCTGTTAAGCAGTTGGGAGGGGTAGAGATGGGACAAAATTTTGGTCTCAGAGGTCTTACCATCTTAATTTGGTCACTTCTAATGAAAAAAAAATAAAAATAGAAATAACATTATCCAAAGATATCTTAAAGCTGAAAACTTGAACAGCACAGTTTTTGTTTTTGTTGTTTGGCTAACTCCTCCTGGAATCACCTTTCTGGTTTAGCTAGTACTTTGTACAGAGCAATGAGGTTTCCCATAGTGGAGTCTCCCTGGGCTCTGTTTGGCTCTCAGTAAGGCAGGCCTATACCTTTTCCTCTCCTCTATGGAGAAGGGAATATGCACTAAGGTGAAAAGTCACCTTCCAAAAGTGAGAAAGGGATTCGATTGCTGCTTCAGGGCTGTGGAATTATTTGGAATGTTTTACAAATGTTTGCTACAAAACAACAAAAAGGTAATTACAAAATGTGTACATCACAACATGCTTTTTAAAGACATTATGCATTGTGCTCACATTCCCTTAAATGTTGTTTCCAAAGGTGCTCAGCCTCTAGCCCAGCTGGAATGTCCAGGAAGAGGCAGAGACAGTTTGGCGAAAAAGACACAGGGAAGGAGGGGGCGGCGAAAGGAGAAAGCAGCCTTCCAGTTAAAGATCAGCCCTCAGTTAAAGGTCAGCTTCCGGCAGGCTGGCCTCAGGCGGAGTCTGGGTCAGAGGGAGGAGCAGCAGCAGGGTGGGACTGGGGCGTTCTACATCTCATTCAGGTCAAGCAGAGTCTGGTCCAGCATTCTTTGTGTACAGAGGTGCTCCTCTTTGGTGCATTTCAGTTTATCTAATGGGGGTAAAGAAGAGAAGTTACAAAAACTAGAAGTAAATTTCAAGGTCCACCTGCTCTTTGAGACTTGCTCCTGTTGCAGAAAAGCTGCGGACTAATAAAGCAGCTGCTTTCTCAGCCACAGAAGTGAGCTATTACATCATCCAGTTTTGTAGGGCCTTTGGCTTGCCTACTGAAGTTGTAGGTGTTGCTGCACTTCCTGGGTGAGGGAGTTAGGGCCCTTATCAGCCATTTCCTCTCCCTCCCACACCCAACCAACACTTTCAGCTTTCAGTCAATGAAAGAGCAAGCCTTAAGCATCAGCCATCCACTTTTCCAGTTTTTGCCCACATAACAATACCCTCTTGAAATGGTTCACTGGAGTTTGAACATTGCAAACAACAGAAACATCAGAATCTCAGATTATAAAGAGCACAGGAAGATCCTCATGCACTACATGTTTTTTCGAAAAAGTAGAGGCCAAAGTAGTAACTGATGGGATAAATAAAAGGGCGCTCACAGTTAAGTCAAATAATCTCTAAAGAAAACAAAGCCAAGAATACTACTGAAACAAGTAGTTGTAAGCAAACCTTGAGATTGCTGCAGAGCTACTGAACAGAACTAGCTTGTGACAGTTACTTGAAATTAAACATAAAACCAGAAAAAGGAAGCAAAGGGGAAAATGTCAGGAAGAAAATCAGTAGCTGAACATTAAGGAGAATCTAATCTGTCTAGCAATCAAACCACTCTGAGTGCTCTAAAGAGGTGAGGAAAATACTCAAATCTTCAACTCAGAGAAGGTGATGGCAACACAGACCCATATTCATATCCCACAACTTTTCTTTCACTTCCCTTTTTTCCACCCAGTCAGAAGGACCCATCCCTGGGCCTGCAGATGAAGCAGTTACAACAACTTGTCAAGTCAGTCCTTTTATTGTTAGAAATATCCATGCAAGGGAACATATCCTACAGTCAGTGCACAAGTGAAAGAGCAGCAAATAAGGGTGGAAAACAAAATTCTCGAAAGTTTTCTCACTATAATATCTCAGGCCCCTCCCTTCTTCACCCATAATCTCTTCTAAAGGGACAAAAACTTCACAATGGTCAACTTTACAATGCTGTTGATTTCAACATTCTAACTGCCCCACTTAAAATGCAATTTGCTCAGGGCAAAATAATAACTTTTAAAAAGACAATCAGCTTTTTGTTGGGGTCCAGGTCAGTGGTGTGAGCAGTAAGCTCAGTTTAATGGGCATCAGTGAGCCCTGCCCATCAGTCACACAGATCATGCAGCGTTAGCTTCAGCTCATTAGAAAGCAGGCGGTTTCGCTCAAGTTGGCTGTAGAGACGCTCTGCAGCAGCAACGGAGAGGAGGGGAACACAAGAAAAGGAGAGGAAAAGAGGAGGAGAAAGAGAAAAAGGGAAAGTTAGTAGAGTACCAGAAGTAAATTATGAGTCTTTCAACTAGCTGGTATATATAACATGCATCTGTAAGGCAGGGTGGATGCAAGGAGGATTCAGATAGAGGGCAGTAAGAGTCAGTCAGTTGGTGGAAAGACCAACAGAGGAAATTCAGACTGACGAGTTGGTAGGACAACATTTTGAGGGAGAAAAAATACTTTCTTCACAATATTTATTCCCTGGGTTGAGAAACTGAAATAAGGGAAATGGCAAAGGAAGGAATATAGTCGGCTTTGAAGAAATGTGTTCACAATAATCAGGGTTTGAAAGGAACGGAAGTGAACAGCTGAACGTTTTTCTGTGAAAGCATTCAAAACAGCATTATAAATGGTAGACTGGGATAAATATCCCCACACTCATTCACTCCTATACTTTCTAATGCTTCTTGTTACAGATATTGTGAGATAGACCCATTTCAGAGGACTAGTCAATAAATATTCAATTTCTTCTTCTTCTTTAAAAGAACCCCAAACCTGTCAGAGTCAACAAATAGTGTGCCTAGTCCCAGGGAAGGCAAATTACTGGTATAAGTTAATCAAGACTATCCTGTTGTTTTTCAGCCTCCCTTGCAGCTAGGGGTGATCATATGATCCAGTTTTAACCAATAAGATGTAGAAAGATAGTCTGCTGGGGGCTTCTGGGAAAACTTTAGCTTTCCCTCTTGCCTTCAACATGGATGTGATGACTAGAGTTGCATATTTCAATCTTAAGAGAAAAGACCAAGAGAATCACAGAAAGCCCAGCTACAACAGGCCACAGTTGCTCATGGCTAGATATATGTGATTAAAAAACAAATCTCGTATTTATTTAAGCTACTAGTAAGCTGTTTCCTTTTTTCACAAAGTCAGGCTAAAGGACAATTTAGCAAGCATTCCTGATACAAGCAGATAAGTGCTCAAATCTAATGAGTTTATCTGGATTTTCTATTTGAAGCACACTTTAAAGAGATAGTGGGATATGGAAGATTCAAATCCATCTGACCAGCACAGGGATAATACAAGTTTGGGGACAGGAAAACCAAACTCTTCCTGGTATACTCCTAGCATCAACCTCTGAAATTCATAATTAAGTTTCTCCCTATATTTTACAGCCCATTTCAAAACGGTCTCAGGACCTTGATAGGAAAAAGATACTTTTCTGTCCTAAAATCATCTGCATATGTGAGCATTGCTCAGGCACCCTGCCTTCTGGGCTGAGGCTTTCCCCAGATTGACCAGGAAGCTAGAGACCAGTATGGTACCAGTAATACTTGCCACTTTATGTACACTATCAAAACAGAAAGCATACATGTATAAAAAGCCTGGGAGAGAATGACTAAAAATAACAGCTGTATTAAAGAGCAGAATCAGGGTGAACCTTTAAAAGTTGCACTTCCCATTAAACCAATGGTTCTCAATAGGAGTGGTATTGTGTACTCTTCTCTCTGAGGGGAGATTTTGAGTATGTGTGGGAGGTTTTGATACCACAATGACTAGAAGGCCCATACAGGTATCTGTTGGGCAGGGGACAGCAATACACAGGATTGTTCTGTACATCAACAGAACTGTCCTACTCTAAATGACAAACGTTCACCATTGAGAAACACTATACAGGCTGAGAACCCAAATCTGAAAGTCCAAAATCCAAAATGCTCCAAAATCTGAAACTTTTGAATGCCAACATGATGCTCAAAGAAAATGCTCATTGGAGTATTCTGGATTTTACATACACTTATGGGTGTGTGTGTGTGTGTGTGTGTGTATGTATGTGTGTGTGTGTATATATATATATATATATTAGAGACAGGGTCTTACTATGTTGTCCAGGCTAGACTGTGGTGACTCTTCATAGACCTAATCATAGTGCACAACAGCCCTGAACTCCTAGGGCTCAAGCACACCCCCTGCTTCAGTCTCCTGAGTAGCAGGAACTATAGGTGTGCATCACCATGCCTGGTATAAATTTCTGATTTTCGAATTTAGGATGCTCAACTGGTAAGTATAATACAAATATTAAAAAAAAAAAAAAAAAAAAAAAAAGGCAAAAATCTGAAACACTTCTGGCCCCAAGCATTTTGAATAAGGGATACTCAAAACTGTATTTTTTTTTGAGATGGAGTCTCGCTCTGTCGCCCAGGCTGGAGTGCTGTGGCCGGATCTCAGCTCACTGCAAGCTCCGCCTCCCGGGTTCCCGCCATTCTCCTTCCTCAGCCTCCTGAGTAGCCGGGACTACAGGCGCCCGCCACCTCGCCCGGCTAGTTTTTTGTATTTTTTAGTAGAGACGGGGTTTCTACCGTGTTAGCCAGGATGGTCTCGATCTCCTGACCTCGTGATCCGCCCGTCTCGGCCTCCCAAAGTGCTGGGATTACAGGCTTGAGCCACCGCGCCCGGCCTCAAAACTGTATTAACAGTGTATAAGCTTCATGAGGCCTGGGATTGGACCAGTCTTATTCACTGGGGCATCCTTGTCAAAATAACAGGTATTGAAATTTGTGAACTAATCTCTCAAACTTCCTGTGATGTTACATTACATAAAAATCTCATGAACAGCCTGAACTTAGATAATACCTATAACCAAGTTAGTTTGTGTGATTCTCACTTGGGAAAGAGGGATGTTATCAGGATCTTTTTTTTTTTTTTTTTTTTTTTTTTGAGACGGAGTTTCACTCTTGTTGCCCAGGTTGGAGTGCAAAGGTGCGATTTTGGCTCACTGCAACCTCCGCCTCCCAGGTTCAAGCAATTCTCCTGTCTCAGCCTCCTGAGCAGCTGGGATTACAGGTGCCTGCCACCACGCCCAGCTAATTTTTGTATTTTTTTTTTTAGTAGAGATGGGGTGTCACCATGTTGACCAGGCTGGTCTTGAATTCCTGACCTCAGGTGATCTGCTCACCTCCCAAAGTGCTGGGATTACAGGCATGAGCCACCGCACTCAGCAGTGTTATCAGGATCTTTATCCCTCAAAGCAACCTGGTCAATGAGAGTTCTGTTCTATTTAGGGAAGAAATAAAGAGACAGAGAAGGAGTGGGAGCATTTTATTACCTGACTAAATCCCAGAACACAGAGTTCCCCAGGAATTGCCTGAGGTCAGAAAGACAAATGCAGCTGTTCTCTCACTTTGAACTTAGCTTCTAACTCTGCTATCTCTAGTTATTAAAAATTAAGATCAGTACTAGCTCCTTAGTTAAAGTTGCTATACCTAATTAAGAAACAGCCCCCTGGCTGGGCGCAGTGGTTCAAGTCTGTAATCCCAGCACTTTGGGAGGCCGAGGCGGGTGCATCACGAGGTCAGGAGTTCGAGATCAGCCTGACTAACATGGTGAAACCTAGTCTCTACTAAAAACAGAAATTAGCCGGGCATGGTGGCGCACGCCTGTAATCCCAGCTATTCAGGAGGCTGAGGCAGGAGAATCACTTAAATCCGGCAGGCAGAGCTTGCAGTAAGCCGAGATCATGCTACTGGGCAACAGAGCGAGACTCCGTCTCAAAAAAAAAAAAAAAAAAAAAAAAAGGCCGGGCATCGTGGCTCACGCCTGTAATCCCAGCACTTTGGGAGGCTGAGGCGGGCAGATCATTTGAGGTCAGGAGTTCAAGACCAGCCTGGCCAACACGTGAAACCCCGTCTCTACAAAAATATAAAAATTAGACAGGCATGCTGGCGCGTGCCTGTAATCCCAGCTACTTGGGAGGCTGAGGCAGGAGAATTGCTTGAACCTGGGAGGTAGAAGTTGCAGTGAGCCGAGATTATGCCACGGCACTCCAGCCTGGGTGACAGAGCGAGATTCCGTCTCAAGAAAACAAACAAACAAACAAACAAAAACCCATGGAGCTGGATAGTATTCAACCAACGCCACACTGAAAGGAAGAGCTTTGGTTGGGGCTAAGATAAAGCTGCCCAACAGAATAGGTCAGTTGCACCTATCAGATAACATGGGGTTACCACACCTTATTCCTCATCTCAATGATGGTAACAAGCAAGGGCAAAATGGGCCTGTGGTTCTTAGAAATTAAGAGGAGGGGTAACATTAAGGGGACAAATGTTTTACTCTGATGCTTGACTTCACCCCAATACTAGTCCAGGCTCAAGTAACACAGGATGGCTTCTGCAAGGATATTAAGACTTAAACAAAGGAATGAATTTAGCATTAGCACTAACTACATAGTACTTCATTGTTCACTTTGCTACCCCAGCTTGTGGGTCTCTATCCTTGCTCACACTAGTCATACCACAAGGAAAACAGGAGATACCATAGATCAGAGATCTTACTTTTCTCCCATTCTCTCTCTCTTATTTCCTCCTTCTTTTTTTTTTTCTCCTGCCTCAGCCTCTCGAGTAGTTGGGACTACAGGCACGCGCCACCACACGCAGCTAATTTTTGTATTTTTAGTAGAGACGGGTTTTCACCATATTGGCCAGGATGGTTTTGATCTCCTGACCTTGTGATCTGCCCGCCTCAGCCTCCCAAAGTGTTGGGATTACAACGTGAGCCACCGCACCCGGTCTACTTCCTGCCTTTCTAAGAAGCCTTTCTTCATGTCAAAGCCAACTTCTTCTGCCCAGAATCTAAATATTTAGAAATGCATTTTCCAACATAATAGCCACTAGCCACATGTAGCTAATTAAATTTAAATGAACTACAATGAAATACAATTAAATTTTAGCCCCTCAGCCACACTAGCCACGTTTTGAGTGCCACATGTGGCTAATGTACTAGACATCATTACCAAAAGTTCTGCTGGAAAACTCTGCTCTATATTGCCTATATAATCTTCTTCCTACCAATACACTCTTTTGCTCCTGAAAATGACTCCTCCTCTTGACTTCTTAACACTCAAAATGTACCCTCAAATTACTAAAGTATCAGTGAATGTCCCATTTTCAGTTATCTTCCTTCTCAGCCTCTCTGTTGAAGAACCACTAGAAACGATCCAACCCGGAACTTTTTAAAGAACTACTCATCCATCTTCTTTCCCTCCAATCAGTTCCATTTGGCTCCTCCTCTTACATAACATTTTCCTCATTGTTTAATTCTTTTTTTTATATTTGCAATTGTCCTTTATGGTTCTAATTTACCTCTATGGCATAAACTACCTGTACCCCATATGGATTCCCAACTCTCTTGTGTCAGCCTCTCTGCCTCAAGCCCTAGAATTTTGTTTTTACCTAGATACCTGCCAGATTATCAGCCGTATCTTCTTATCCTTCCCCCAGCTCCCGAAACCAGGACAACACGATCTCCTTACATCTTTAACCCTACCATTTTCCTACTCTCTTTTTTTGGGAGGTCTCATTCTGTCACCCAGGATGGAGTGCAGCAGTACGATCATAGCTTACTGCAGCCTCAGACTCCTGGGCTCAAAGGATTCTCTGGCTTCAGCCCTCCAGGTAGATAGGACTACAGGCACGCACCACCATGTTTGGCTAAGTTTTTACAATATTTTGTAGAGACAGGGTCTCACTTTGTTGCCAGGCTGGTCTCGAACTCCTGGACTCAAGGAATCTTCTCACCTCAGCCTCCCAAAATGCTGGGATTACAGGCATGAGCCTGCACCTGGCTCATTTTCCTACTCTAAAACCAGTCATCCTCACATTATGACTGTCTTTTCCTCCTCACATCAAGTGGCCAGGCCTTTCACAATGCCTGTCTTTATTTAGCGCAATCTCTCCTGCCACTACTGTAGCTCAGACCCTGATTATTCTCTCCTAGAAAACTGAATTAACCTAACCCAATTTTTTCCAAAGTGTGGTACATTCACTGCTATAGTTACTTTAATGTGATTAGGAAAAAACACTAACATATCAAACCTTTGATTTTAAAATAGAATTGTGTCAAGTAAGAATAAAATGCCGGGCTCGGTGGCTCAAGCCTGTAATCCCAGCACTTTGGGAGGCCGAGACGGGCGGATCACGAGGTCAGGAGATCGAGACCATCCTGGCTAACACGGTGAAACCCCATGTCTACTAAAAAAAAAAAAAAAAAAAACTAGCCGGGTGAGGTGGCAGGCGCCTGTAGTCCCAGCTACTCAGGAGGCTGAGGCGGGAGAATGCCATGAACCCGGGAGGCGGAGCTTGCAGTGAGCCGAGATCGCGCCACTGCACTCCAGCCTGGGAGACAGAGCGAGACTCCATCTCAAAAAAAAAAAGAATAAAATAAATTTGGAAATGAGTAGATCTGATCTACTCAACGTAGGCAGCAGTGGATATGGAAAAAGCCATCAAAAATGGTAACGTTAATGGCTGAAATGTGGGAAACACAATGTTAGTCAATCACTTTGCTAATCTGCAAATTGGTTACCAAATTAACTCTTCTTATATGCTATTCGGATCACAGCATATTCCTGTTCAAAATCTCCAGTGGCATCCCCATTACCTCCCAAGTAAAATGATAACTCCTCAGCCTGATTTTAACACACAACCCTGTCCCCTACTCTGTCTACATCTAACTTTATAGCTATTGTGGCCTTCTCATCTCTATCAATGCCTTTATTATTTTGTTTCTCTTTAAATGGAATGCTCAGGCCAGGTGCAGTGGCTCATGCCTGTAATCCCAACACTTTGGGAGGCTGAGGCGGGCAGATCACTTGAGGTCAGGAGTTCGCAACCAGCCTGGCCAACATGCTGAAACCCCATCCTTACTAAAAATACAAAAATCAGCTGGGCATGGTGGCGGGTACCTGTAATCACAGCTACTCGGGAAGCTGAGGCAGGAGAATCGCTTGAACTCAGGAGGCGGAGGTTGCAGTGAGCTAAGATCTCACCACTGCACTCCATCCAGCCTGGGTGACAGAGCGAGACTCCATCTTAAAAAGAGAAACATAAATAAATAAATAAATGGAATGCTCAATATTCACTATCACATGACCCAACTCTGCTTATCAAAAATCCACTTTTGGAACCCAGTAAAAATGAATATGCAAGTTTAACATGTTGGTCGGGCGCAGTGGCTCACGCCTGTAATTCCAGCACTTTGGGAGGCTGAAGTGGGTGGATCACTTGAGGTCAGGAGTTTGAGACCAGCCTGGCCAACATGGTGAAACCTCACCTCTACTAATAATACAAAAATTAGCTGGGTGTGGTGACAGGTGCTTATAATCCCAGCTACTCGGGAGGCTGAGGTGGGAGAACTGCTTGAACCCGGGAGGCAGAGGTTGCAGTGAGCTGAGATCATGCCACTGAACTCCAGCCTAGGTGACAAGACTCAAACTCCATCTCCAAAAAAAAAACAAAAACAAAAAAAAAGTTTTAACATGTTTATGAAATACCTATTACATGCCTTCTTCCATGAGTTTTTCTAATTCATCCCCACTAGGATCAATCTCTTCCCCTCTACTCAACTCCCATAACACTATTATTTGTGGCACTCATCACACAGTATCTGTAGCTTTATGTATGTTCTCTCTCCTAGTAGATTCTAAGCAACTTGAGAGTAGGAATGGTGCCTCCATCTTTATTTCTGTCTCCATACCAGGAAGTGTCAGCTGAATAAACGAAATCTGAACCTTAATCTCAAAGGCTATGCAGCAGTAAGAAATGGAATGCACAAAAAGAAACCTGAATTTGATATGAGACTTAAAGTTTTAGATTAAGGAAAACTTCCCTGCCTGATTATATCTGTTTAAAAGAAGAGCAAAAGTAATTTTAACAGATGGAATCTCGCTGTGTTGCCCAGGCTGGAATACTATAGTGGCTATTTACAGGTGCAGTCCCACTACTGATCAGCACAGGAATTTTGACCTGTTCCATTTCTGACCTGGGCCAGTTCACCCCTTCTTAGGCAACCTTGTTGTTCTCCACTCCCAGGAGGTCACCATAGTGATGCCAAATTTAGTAAGGACACCTGACCTGCATAGCACACTACAGTGCAGAACTCCTGGGCTCAAGCAATCCTCCTGCCTCAGTCTCCCAAGTAGCTACAGGTACTACAGGCACATGCCATTGCACCCAGCTAAAAGAAAAGCAAATTTTAAATACATACCCTGCTGGGAAACTAAAGTACTAAGTGAACAACACTTAGGTGCTTGGATTAATATAATTCACTATACTATTAAGAAATCTCTGCTGTGTAAATTGGAATGGGAATTCCTTTTTTTTGAGATGGAGTCTCACTCTGTCGCCCAGGCTGGAATGCAGTGGCACGATCTTGGCTCACTGCAACCTCCCCTCCCAGGTGCAAGTGATTCTACTACCTCAGCCTCCGGAGTAGCTGGAATTACAGGCACCCACCACCAAACCCAGATAATTTTTGTATTTTTAGTACAGATGGGGTTTCACCATGTTGGCCAGGCTGGTCTCGAACTCATGACCTCAGGTGATCCACCCGCCCCAGCCTCCCAAAGTGCTGAGATTATAGGCGCAAGCTACAGCGCCCAGCCTGTAATGGGAATTTCTAAAATGTTGATATTTAATTCCACAATATGAACCAAGGGAAATTTTACTAGCAGAAATTTATGTATGTAATAAATCATTGGCCTCATATGCACATTATTTGAAATATGCATGATTGGCCATTTTAGTTTTCCCAATAATAATTTATCACTTGTCTTATATCCCACTAGTCACACACTAGCAGACAAATGGTAGTAAGTCTCAAATATGTAAGAAAGGTTTAAAGAAGAAAAAGTAAAACTGTCGAGAATTCTATCCTTTGTGTATTCTTCTGTGACTGGGGTTGACATAATTAGTCAATCTTAGCAATAATATATTGGGTTCACTGGGTGTTCTGAGGATGCACCATTTGAACCACAAGTAAAAGGGTACAGAATGTGTATTGAGAGTCACCTCAATGGCTTCTCAATGACACCACACCAAAGGAGGAAGACCTGAAGAGAGAATGGAAACACTGCAGACAGGATGATTTAAGAACCTAGAAATAAGGAATTTAATCTTGTTCAGCTTGAGGCGTGTAACTAAAATTACCATCCTGAGGAACCTGTACTAAATCCATCACTCTGGTAGAATCAGATCAGCTGAGTTTAAATGTCAAGAAAAAATAGACACACACAAAAGTGGCTTTGATTATGTAAGTCAGAGGAGGGGGAGCCTACGATAGCTCTTCCCCACATCACACCCCCAAGGCTCCTTCTTAGGGACAGCAGCAGCTTTGTCAATGACACAAATGCAGGGTGGCATGAGGTTTCCAGCAGCTTAACATTTTAATCTGGGGTGGGGGTGGAAGAAAATACATAAGTTGCTTTGTGTCCCCCCATCCTAATGCCTTGGGGACCAGCCAGGCTGACCCAAATGGAATCCAGAGCGAGAGTGGGGCGTTGGGTTCCCCGAGGAGTAAAGGGGGCAGATCCAGAACAGAGCAGAAACGGTGATAATTATCTGCATGAAAAAGTAAGGATACTCTAGGTGAGAAGGACTAGCATCAATCTAGACAGCAAATTGGGAGAAAGGAAGAGGAAAAAAAGGAATAGGTGGCAGCAGGAATAATAAAAGACAGCCAGACACTTCAGCCTGAGAAATGTGGCTTCTTTTCAGGGTTAGTGGGAAAGATACAAAGAGGCAGATTAGCATCAAGGATCAGGGATCCACAGCAAACAGATGAAGTCCCAACAACTCGTTTTGGTGCTGTTTATCACTTGGCTTGCTTCTGGGACCCAGCTCAATTCTTAGGTGAATTTGGTATTTCCCATCTTGGGTAGTTCCCTGAACTTTAATATCGGGGAACCAATTAAACACACCCAGGAGGCCTGAATTTTATTTTAATGTGTCAGGGCCCAAGTCCCTGGCTCTGTGGGCCCTATTTCCTTAGTTGTATGGATTCTACCTGTAGCAGTATTCCTTCTGAGAAGACTAAATTTGAGAAGTAAATAGAAAAATCACAGCATAATGAAGAAACTATGAATACAAAACATAAAAATTACAAGTCAGTCAGGGTTCTCCTTCTGATCCAAGATTAATTGCCTCCAGAGCTTTTTTTTCTTAGACAGTCTCACTCTTTAACCCAGATTGGACTGCAGTGGCATCATCTCGGCTCACTGCAATCTCCGTCTCCTGGTTTCAAGCGAGTCTCCTGCCTTAGCCTCCCGAGTAGCTGGGATTATAAACGTGCGCCACCATGCCGGCTAACTTTTTAAATATTTTTTAGTAGAGACAGGGTTTCGCCATGTTGGTCAGGCTGGTCTTGAACTCCTGGCCTCAAGTCATCCGCCCACCTCGGCCTCCCAAAGTGTTGGGATTACAGGTGTGAGCCACTATGCCCGGCCTTTAATGTTTTTTTTGTTTTGGTTTTTTTTTTTGAGATAGGGTCTCATTCTGTTGCCCAGGCTGGAGTGCAGTGCCACGATCTTGGCTCACTACAACCTCTGCCTCCCAGGTTCAAGCAATTCTCCTGGCTCAGCCTCCTGAGTAGCTGGGATTACAGGCGCCTGGCTAATTTTTATATTTTTAGTAGAGACGGGGTTTCACCATATTGGCCAGGATGGTCTCCAACTCCTGACCTTAAGTGATCCACCCGCCTGAGCCTCCCGAAGTGCTGGGATTACAGGCGTGAGCCACCACCCCCGGCCATGCCTCCAGAGCTTTTGCCAAACAAATAACCAGCACCAATGTTTCAAAGATAAGGGTGGAGATTATAGTTTCCAAAGGATAAAACCAAAGCACACCACTATGCATAGCTTGTACCCCCAACCACCCACAAGCCAAGATCCCAGCCCCACTCTGCTGTCAGATAGTTACATAGAGGTCATGTCATTGAGGGCGTGGTCCAGTTCCTCGCTAATGGCCTTGTACTTCAGTTTCTGGGCATAGAGCTCATCTGGACAGGCACAGGAACCACAGGGAGGAATGAGGGGACAGAGTGAAAGGTTTCAGAAGCAGATGAAGAGAGGGAATCATTAGAAATTAGGAAAGTGTGACTGTGGGTCTAATACCACAGTTAGGAAAACATCTACTCTGGCAACCATGACTGGACATTTTCAGATCTACTCTCTCCTATGACCAACTGCCTTTCTTGATACTCCTAATCGACTGCAGCAAGGGCTGAGAACCTGGGCACAGTCATAACTAGAAATTCCTATTACCAAAAGCACTCAAGAGGATACCACTCCCATTCAGGTACCCAATTCCTAGCAGTGGTAACACTTAATTGAACAAAAATAACAAAGGGAAATAGTATACATCCATATTCAGACACTTCTCTACCTATAAAATGTGAGCCCTATTAGTGGCTCCTCTGCTTCACAGGTTGCCCCTGCAACTCTGCCAAGAGAGCATACCAAAGGAGCATACATCAGAGTTCTCAAAGCAAAGAGTACGTCCCCTTGTCAGCGTGGATGGCAGTTACCAACTTACAGGGACAGAAAGTATTTAGAAAGCTCCTGACAGTGGTCAGTGTTCCGATGTGGTTACTCCACAACTTCATTTCTTGGATAAATACCCCACAACTTGAGTGGTGAAAAGAACTGTGGAAAGTAGCCATGAAATGACCTGCACCTTGCCCTTCTGAAATCATGGCTTCCGTTTAAACCCACAGACTAAAGGTTTAAGAATACTAAACTGGAGATTAATGCAGCCATTATCATTCTCCTCAAAGGGAAGGGTACAAATTGCAGACTATTTGGTGAAGTCTTCTTAAAGGAAAAGGTTACATTTGAAAAACCAATTCTAGGGTTTGACCCACTTTGCCTAGCTGTGGCATAGGACAGTGCACGTATTAATACATGCCAAGTCATACCAACTTCCTTTGGTATACAGAAAAAGAGATTAATAGTTAATGGGCAAGGTCTTCCTCTACATTTCTCTATTTCAATCCCTACTCAAGGTTCCATACCTTCCAAGTCATCAATTGTCTTTTCCAGCTTGGCTACCGATCTCTCAGCAAACTCAGCACGGGTCTCTGCCTAGGGGAAATATGAAATTAGTCAGAATCAGAGATGAAGACAAAGAACAATCTCTATTTCTTCCACCTTCTACTTCTGGACCTTTCAGAACCCAAACCAGCCAGTCTAAGTCCACATTAATGTCTTATATACCTCTAAATGTTTTGGGTCCTGCCCTATAATCCCCTCAGCTCACCTCCTTGAGTTTATCAGTAAGAATCTTGATCTCTTCCTCATATTTGTCTTCTTTTTGAGAGTACTGTAAGATAAGTAGATTAAAAATTTCAGAGTAGAAATCAATCACACAAGCAATACCCACCTCCCTACACTTAACTCTTACATTGAATATCCTCTTGGACTAAATGTGCTGAATGGTCCAAGAGTAAGAGCAAGGCCTGGCTCTGGAAAACAGGTCCTTGAAATCCAGAAATCTGTCTTTAGAGCCATGAGATCCTCAGGTTAAAATTCTCCATGACTTTTTAAGATGGATCTAAGCTTTGATATTATTCAGATCAACCCAAGGAGGTGTTTTTCCTTTCCCCTGCTTAATGAGCAAGAGTAGTGGCACCCCAAGGTCACATGACTAAAACACACCCACATGATGGCAAAGTGAAGTCATCTGTCTTGATTGCTCATTAGGTCTCAGAGCTGATTCTGTCTGTTGCCCCCATCTGTCTGCCAGAAAGCCTGTTAGGGCCCCTGATTATTGCTTTTCAGCACAGCAGTATCAGCCTGAGGAGCACATGACTCCAGTAACCTGAGACCATGAAGTTATTTTAATTAAAGCAATCAAAGTGCACAGAAAGTAGCATTAAACCCAGAACCTGAATACATGGTAAGGAGGTAGGAAAAGGACACGCCTCACTGAATTATATATGGAATGGGTGTCTCCAGTCTTTCATCAAGGGCAGGGCTGGGCCCAGGCCCCAAAGCCTGTCACTTTCACAAACCAGCCCCTACCTTCTCCGCCTGAGCCTCAAGAGACTTGAGGTTGTTGGTGACATTCTTCAGCTCCTCCTCCAGCTCAGAACACTTACTGTGAATATTTTAAATACCACAGGAGAGGAAAAGGGAAAAGGAAGAGAATAAAAAAAGGGAGAGAGACACACAGACGTGAATTGAACCTATATGTAGAGAGAGTTGGAAGGCATACTGGGGAAGAGATGTTCCCAAGTAACCTGAGCAAGCATCAACCCTCCTCCCTCTACCATAGAACGTGTCAGGAGCTAGACCTTCCTGGGCTCAAAATGTTTGAATACTAATAAAGCACTTGAGAGAAATCCACTACCAGGAATGAGTCATAACTGCTACCTGGGGTGGAGGTGGGAACAAATGCCCAACCCAAACAGTCCCCCAAATCACCCAAAGGAAGGAGACCCTGCGGAGAGGCAGTAAAGCAACTAGGAAAGAAGAGATGAAAGATGCCAAGTAAGTGGAAAAGAATGGAGCATTCCATGAAGAGATGAGACAGCACTCAACAAAATCAAGTGGAGGGGAGGCAGCTGCAAAACAAAAACAAAACAAAACAAAACCACACCATATATATAACCTTGCTGTGGGTTTAATGGTTAGTACCTTTTCTTCAGCAGCACTCAGACACTTCAGGTTCTGGTCCATCAGTCTAATCTGCTCATCCATCTCTCGGCAACGGCTGTTAGTGATAGTCACGGGGATGGCACAAGCCAGGTTGTGGGGAGGGAGAACGGTCAAAAAGGAACACAGCAAGAAAACAAGCAGCAAAACGAAAAAAAAAAATTCAAAAAATGGGAAGAGAACACCACCATGGTCATGATATGTTATGTCTGGCAGACGGGAATGTAAGAGGGAAGCACAAATATATATGCATCAGCACTGACTTTGTTAATCAAGGCCGAGAAGGTACCAACAGGGGAGCAGTTAGTATCTACCCTTGCCCTAAAGTTCCCCAGCAGATTGGCAAAGTGGCAAAAACAGACACCAGATTTATTTTTTTTTAATTTATTTGTTTTAGGGACAGGGTCTCCCTATGATGCCCAGGCTGGCCTCCAACTCCTGGGTTCAAGCAATCCTCCTGCCTTGGCATCCTAAGTAGCTGGGACTACAGGTGTGAGCCACCACACCCAGCCAGACACCAGATCTTAAATCAGGATAGCCACTTTGATGTCTTCCACCCCAGGTGGAAGGACCCAGTAGGATCTTCCAGTTAACTGTTCACCATGTATTAGTCCTTATTTGCTCTCAATTTGTAAAACCTACCAACAAAAAATAAGAAAGCCTCTTTTGTCACTTGTCACTAGTCAGGAGAATAAGGAAGTCTACAACCATTCTTGGGCCTAAAAAAGCACTATAGATGACTCCCATTTCCTAGGCCCTGTTTAACAAGGTTGAAGGAATGCTAATTTATTCATATTAGTGCCCAAGCCAAAGGGGAAGGGACAAATTGGTATGACAAGATTTGGGGAGCTAGATACTTACGACTCTGCCAGCTCAGCTCGTTCCTCTGTGCGTTCCAAGTCTCCTTCAATGATCACCAACTTACGAGCCACCTACAGGAAAAGATCCCAGTATAGCTTAGTGAAGCAAAGGAGCCATTTACCACATTATTCTTTGTAAAAGGCTAAGAGAGGGACTAACAGAAAGTCACTTACCTCTTCATACTTCCTATCTGCCTCTTCTGCAATGTGCTTAGCTTCTTTGAGTTGGATTTCCTGGAGTTCCATCTTTTCTTCATCTTTTAAGGCCCGGTTTTCAATAACCTTCATACCTCTGCCAGAAACAGGACAAAAGCAATACTGACACCCTGAGGAGTGTCGTCAGCTCCACTCCAAGGGTCTCAGAATTGTACTTTTAAAAGCCCATTCCTCTCTATCTGCCCTTCAAATGGAAATTCCATGTTACTACTTCCACACCTTAGTTTAATTATTTCATTTAAAATGTTTTGTTATGGTTGGGTGCGGTGGCTCACGCCTGTAATCCCAGTACTTTGGGAGGCCAAGGTGGGCAGATCACCTGAGGTCAGGAGTTCAAGACCAGCCTGACCAACACGGTGGTGCATGCCTGTAATCCTAGCTACTTGGGAGGCTCAGGCAGGAGAATCACTTGAATCTGAGAGGTGGAGGTTGCGGTGAGCCGAGAGCCAGCCATCGCACTCCAGCCTGGGCAATAAGAGTGAAACTAAAAAAAAAAAAAAAAAAAAAAACTTATTGTTATAAAGATAATACATCTTGGCCAGGCGCGGTGGCTCATGCCTGTAATCCCAGTACTTTGACAGGTCAAGGCAGGTGGATCACTTGAGGTCAGGAGTTTGAGACGAGCCTGGCCAACATGGTGAAACCCTGTCCCTACTAAAAATACAAAAAGTAGCCGGGCATGGTGGCAAGCACCTGTAATCCCACCTACTGAGGCAAGAGAATCACTTGAACCCAGGAGGCAGAGGTTGCAGTGAGCCAAGATCGCACTGCTGGACTCCAGCCTGGGCAACAGACTCCATCTCCCCCAATGCCCAGAAAAAAACTTAGTAAGAAATTAAATATTAAAATATTTTTAAAAATATGGATATATGCAGTTGGGCGCGGTGGCTCACGCCTGTAATCCCAGCACTTTGGGAGGCTGAAGCCGGCAGATCACCTGAGGTCAGGAGTTTGAGACCAGCCTGATCAACATGGCAAAACCCCGTCTCTATTACAAATACAAAAATTAGTCAGGTGTGGTGGCAGGCGCCTATAATCCCAGCTACTTGGGGGAAGCTGAGGCATGAGAAGTGCTTGAACCCAGGAGGTGGAGGTTGCAGTGAGCCGAGATTATGCCACTGCACTCCAGCTTGGGGGACAGAGTAAAACTCTGTCTCAAAAACCTAAATAAATATTATTTAAAAAACATATATATATATATATATATATGTGTATATATATATACACACACAAAAAAAAATCCCATCCCAGCTTCCCGAAAGTAATCATGTACTACACGGTTCTGCAACTTTCCATACTCTTTTTTTTTTTTTTCCTGGTATTTAGCATGCAGCTATCCTCACTTTCTTCTTTTTTTTTTTTTTTTTTGAGGCGGAGTCTCGCTCTGCCGCCCAGGCTGGAGTGCAGTGGCCAGATCTCAGCTCACTGCAAGCTCCGCCTCCCGGGTTCACGCCATTCTCCTGCCTCAGCCTCCGGAGTAGTTGGGACTACAGGCGCCCGCCACCGCGCCCGGCTAGTTTTTTGTATTTTTTAGTAGAGACGGGGTTTCACCGTGTTAGCCAGGATGGTCTTGATCTCCTGACCTCGTGATCCGCCCGTCTCGGCCTACCAAAGTGCTGGGATTACAGGCTTGAGCCACCGCGCCCGGCCTCTTTTTTTTTTTTTTTTTTTTGAGGGGGAAAAAAAAAAAAAAGGGAGGCTCACTGCAACCTCCGCCTCTTGGGTTCTAGTGTTTCTTGTGCCTCAGCCTCCTGAGTAGCTGGGATTACAGGCGCGCCCCCACCATGCCCAGCTAATTTTTGTACTTTTAGTAAAGACTGGATTTTGCTGTGTTGGCCGGGGTGGTCCTGAACTCCTGGCCTCAAGTGATCGTCCACCTCAGCCTCCCAAAGCGGTGGGATTACAGGTGTGAGCCACTGCACCCGAGCCCTCACTTTCTATAATTTGCACGCTACTCTAATAGTATACACATAGATGCCTCTTTCATTTTCACAGCTGCACAGTAGTAACATACCCTTTGCGGGCACTATTTATTCTGAAAATCCTGAGTTGTCACGCACCTCTGTTCTAGTTTAACTCACATGTGGCAAGGAGACAACTGGCTATTTTCAAAAAGATGAGTTATGATTTGGTTCAAGGGCCATGGTTCTCAACCCTAGGAACACATTAAAATTAGCTGGGGAACTTTAAAAACATCAATGCCCAGACCCCTCTTGCAATTGATTCTAATGGAACTGGGATGAGATCTAAGCATCCACAGTTTTAAATTCCCTAGTGATTTCCCCCCTACCCCACCTAAGATTCTAATAATGCAACCAGGGTTGAGAAGGCTTACTAAAAACAGATTGCCAGGCCCCACATCCAAAGTTTCTCATTCAGTAGATCAGGATAGGAGCTGAGAACGTGAATTTTTACCAAGTTCCCAAGTATTGCCGATGCTGCTGGTCTGAGACCTTACTTAGAGAACCTCTGTTTTAGAGAAATTAATCTCACAAATAGAAATTTATGATCCAGAAAGTGGAAGTCATACTGGTGATCCCATTTTAAGGATCATTGGGCCAATTTGTAGGGAAATACCAATTACAAAAGGGTCACAACATCTAAGTTATCCTTACTGTCTTCAAAGGAACAGAACATGCAGAATAGAAAGGAGATCCTGGGCTGGGCATGGTGGCTCACACTTGTAATCCCAGCACTTTGGGAGGCCGAGGCGGGAGGATCACGAGGTCAGGAGATTGAGATCATCCTGACTAACATCGTGAAACCCCATCTCTACTAAACACGCAAAAAATTAGCCGGGCGTGGCGGCGGGCGCCTGTAGTCCCAGCTACTCGGGAGGCTGAGGCAGGAGAATGGCGTGAACCCTGGAGGCGGAGCTTGCAGTGAGCTGAGATCGCGCCATTGCATTCCAGCCTGGGTGACAGAGCGAGACTCTGTCTCAAACAAAAAAAAAAAAAGAAAGAAAGGAGATCCTGTATGATAGAGTTAGTATTTTATTTTTCTTGATT
The DNA here is from genome assembly GCF_008728515.1 of Papio anubis. NCBI lineage: Eukaryota > Metazoa > Chordata > Mammalia > Primates > Cercopithecidae > Papio > Papio anubis. Next base: position 124,748,175 of record NC_044976.1, read on the forward strand.
GATTGAGACAGGGTCTTGCTCTGTCACCCAGGAGTGCGGTGGCGCAATCACAGCTCACTGCAGCCCCAATTTCCTGGGCTCGAGCCACCCTCCTGCCTCAGCCTCCCAAAGTGCAAGGATTACAGGCGTGAGCCACCACACGCAGCCAGAACTGCTATTTGAAAAACAGTCTATAAGGAAATCTTGATCGGAACTATTATGAATGTCTTTTAAAATCCACACTCCATCAGGCTTCACTACACACCTCTCACTCTCATCAGCAGCTTTTTCTGCTTCTTCCAGTTTTTGCAGGGCAGTGGCCAGCCGCTCCTGAGCACGGTCCAGCTCCTCTTCAACCAGCTGGATCCTACGGTTCAAGGAGGCCACCTCAGCCTCAGCCTGCATTTGAAGGAAAGAATGGACAAGGGAAGCAGAGGCATGGTGAAAAGAAGTAACTACGACATTAAGATCGGGGTTGACTACCATGAAAAAGCCAGAGTCTCGCAGGGTAGAACTTGTCTTAGCTCAGCTGTTAAAAGATCTAGCAGACATAACTTTATATATATATATTTCCTCCCTTTCCCATCAACGAACTCCCATATGTTCCACAGGAAGAGTGGTTTAAAACTCAGTTCCTTGCCCAGCCCAGTGAGTTAGTACCACCCACTTCCTGGACTCAGTTCAAATTCCTAAACACACTGCAGTCAGAAAAGAAAGTCAATGAAGTGTTCCTTCTGCCTGAGTTCTGGCTCGGAGGCATATCTCATCCTCAGTAACCGTCTAAGTGTCTCATAAAGCAGAATAAATAAATAAATAAATAAATAAATAAGCAAGGTTTCTTAAAGAGGGTATCCTGGCTGGGTGTAGTGGCTCACGCCTGTAATCCCAGCACTTTGGGCAGCTGGGGCGGGTGGATCACGAGGTCAGGAGTTCGAGACCAGCCTGGCCAATACGGTGAAACCCCATTTCTAATTAAAAAAAAATACAAAAATTAGCCAGGCTTGGTGGCGGGCACCTGTAGTCTCAGCTACTCGGGAGGCTAAGGCAGGAGAATCGCTTGAACCCGGGAGGCGGAGATTGTAGTGAGCTGAGATCGTGCCACTATACTCCAGCCTGGGCAACAGAGTGACACTCTATTTCAAAAAAAAAAAAAGAAGAGGGAATCCTGGATTACCTATTAATTGCTGCTTAACTCAAACTGTTATTCCTATGATCACTTTACCCTAATATATCAGAAAAATAACTAGCCAAGGGAACGTCTTCCAGAATAGCCTTCCAGACTGGAAAGCAAAAGAATGGAACATTGTTGGGATGCCTACTCACCATCCCTTAAACTTGTGCCCCCCTACTCCTTTTTTAAGTTGGCTACAAGGAGCTGCTTCTGGCTAAAATTATCTGTTTTGATAGCATAACAAAAAAGAAAGAACATTTCCACCACACCCACTACCATTCCTCCAAATTTCTGAATTGTCTCCTTTCTATTCCTCCAGCCATCCCCTTAGCTTCACCCTCTAATACAGCTTATGGCAATCTTCCCCCTGGCCTCCATCTCACAATGAAGTATAGGCTAGAGTCCAAGTAAACCCATCCTGCATGGGTTTCCCTAGCAATGGAATAAGAAACAAGGAAAGAAGGAGGCAGCCTGTAGGTGGATGGATAAATTCTAATGGTAGGAAAATCTCTTTCCATGACTGCTTCCCCACTACCTTTACTGGTGGGAGGTACCCTGACTGCAACAATATACGAGAATTTAATATGCCCCTTACACCACCCAGTTCAGATGCTTATCCAAGTGCCTGGTAAACACGATCTCTCTTCTATAGCCCAGATTGTGCCTGAATTCTATTACCCTGATTTCTTCCTGGCAGGCAGGAGTTGGGGCAGCTATAGATATAGCCTGGGCCACTAGCTCTGATGAGGAAGAATATAGACCAAAAGACTCCTTTTTAACAATCAGGATTGGCACAAAAACTTCCACATACAAACATGAGAGGTTGAAGAGACTAGGAAGGGAAGCAGAGGGCTGGGGCTAATCTAGCCACCAGGCAAAGAAAATCGAGAAGTCAACATAAGCTGAAATTACTAACAAACCATTTGTGCTTCTAACTACACTATTCAAAACACCACAAAGACAAGTATTCTCTGCTTCTGCCTCTTCCAGAAAAACAGATGTCCTCTGTAACAACACACATTTATCCTCACAAACCCAACAAGGCCACAAGTGAAGGCTATCAGGCAAGAACTATGAGACACTGCTAGTAAAATGACTTACCCACCTCAGACGAAAAATACAACTAGATTTAGAGGAAGCTCATGAAATGTAAGGCATCATCCAGCTCACCAGTAGTTACCCAAACTGGAGTAGAAGATAACAGGCTCTGGGGCGGGGGTGTACAGTTGCCATGACAGCAAGCTGGCTCAGGCAGTTTCTCCCACAAATCAGCATTTACAATAGAATTCTTCGCAAGGCTGAAAAGGGAGGGGGTGGAAACACATCTTGGTGCCCTCCTAAGAGCATGCACACATGAACAAGCCTGTATCAAAAGCAGAACCCGAGATGGGAGGCCTAGCAAAGTTTCAGAGAACCCCTCGGGGGTGGGGTGGGAGGGAATGGGACCTTGCCTTTCTCTTTTCTGCTAGCACAGAGGATCAGTTCTCTTTACAATGAAACAAAAGCCTGCAGAATCAAGATTTGATACTTTGTTTAAAGGAACAAGGAAGACAAGCTGACTTTTCCCTCATGAGTCTATGCACAGTGCCTGTCCCTGTCAGGTCAAATAATACCAAGGGGTACCAAGAGATTGAACAGGCCTACTTTTTGTTGACCAGGCTACCTGTGGCCCTGGGAAACATTAAGCGCTGCACTTTCCTAATCATCTTAGGTTTTAGCATGCCCCTCCAGATGTGGTTTTGATGTTTCAGCTGACCTATCTCTGCCCAGCTTGGAGGATATACAGTATTCTGTGGTCCTTCCCTTCAGGTAATAATAGGATTCTCCACTGCCCAGGAAGCAAAGATCCTGGGTGGGGGATTGGGGGAGGAGTGGCATGCAGCAGTAATTCAGTCACATTATAAGACGGCTGACAACAGCTTCAGCTATCCTCCACTCCAAAGAGATTTCCCAAATATGTCAACCCCTTCAGTAAAGAAACTGACAGTGGGATGGTACTCTCAGGCAGAACAGGGCCAAGGACAGAAGGGGATTAGCCTAAATCTGGCTTTCTGCCACACTGGGGTTTCTCTTATTAGATAAAAGCCACAGATGAAAATTCAAATGAAAGAGTATTAGAAAGTTAGGCTTCAGCCCTGTGAGTAAAGGACTACTTGAGTTCCCTGTGCTCACAAATGCATTAACCAGGGAGATACCGTGTCCTTGGGGAATTTAAACTTCACCAAAGGGGAGGCAAGCTGGAAGGGAGTAGAGCTATCTGCCCCACAGTAAACAAAGGCAGAGCCTAAGCAGGGGTAAAAGGCTATCTGCCTCTCCCCTGTGAGTGTGTGTTCTAGTACCCGGGGAAAAAAAGGAAAGCAAAGCAACCAAAGAAACGTGATAAAGCCTGTTGCTTAGTCCACCAGACCCACAAATAGAAGGGAACCACACAACAGTCAAACATTCTAACCTCTCTAGAGACTAGGAATTTAGGATTAAGGCCAGAATCAAAACTGCTGTTCAAAGCCCACTTCCTCGGTAGTACTCTTAAGGTTTTTATTATTAATTTTTTTTTCTCTTTTTGAGGCAGAGGTAGTCTGCTGACCTTACACGCCTGCAGTTGACCCCTCACTCCCCCAATGCCGATACTCGCCCAGGCTGGAGTACAGTGATCCGATCCCGGCTCACTGCCACCTCCGCCTCCAGGGTTGAAGCTATTATTGTGCCTCAGCCTCCCAAGTAGCTGGATTACAGGCATGCGCCACCACGCCCGGCTAATTTTTTGTATTTTTAGTAGAGATGGGGTTTCATCAGATCCACAGGTGGACCTCAGATCCACCCGCCTTGGCCTCCCAAAGCGCTGGGATTACAGGTGTGAGCCACTGCATCCAGCCTCTTAAGTTTTTTAGACTAGAAAAAAATTAAAAAGAGAAAAATATCAGGGACAATTAGGAAAGAGGTATTAAAAACAGATAAAGTGAACTGTACATTTATAAATGGTTACAATGGTAAATTTTATATGTATTTTTACCACCACTACCACACACACACACAAAAAAGAGATAAGGAAAAAGACTGCATTTAAACATTATGCTGCCATCTGTTTCCCATTTAGACAGAAGTACAAAGGAAACGCAGAACTGAAAGTAAATTTGACAAGGTGCTACACTATAAAAGACCAATTTCAGGCCAAGAGCAGAAAAGAAAGATGGATCCTAGAACACCAGTGTCTCAGTTTTGGACTCATGTAGCTTCCCAATAAGGGTGGCTTGGATGTTCACACAAAGTAACCAGGAAAATAATTAAGTGACAGTCCCACTAACAGCATGAGATGCCATCAGAGAGTGCAGTTTCCAGCTCCAGAGGAGGGAGGAGTCTGCAAAACCCACATTCCAGCAGAATGCCTTAAGAGGATAACAGGTAGACCAAACAACCCTCCTCCCATCCCACAGGTGTCTCCTCCTCAGTGGGGGTTCAAAATTCAGCAGAGCAGAAAGTCAAAAGATTAAGCTTCTTCAGGCTGGGGAGTAGAAGTAATGATTTCATCAATATTTAACTATTACCCTACTTCCCCATTCTGAGGACTTCCTCACTAGACCTCAGCTCAATAAGCAAATTTGGCAGGCTCTGAGTGAGAGTAGCTTAAGAAACATCACCCCAGGCCGAGTGCAGTGGCTCATGCCTGTAATCTCACCACTTTGGGAGGCTGAGGCAGGCAGATCACTTGAGGTCAGGAGTTCGAAACCAGCCTGGCCAACATGGTGAAACCCATCTCTACTACAAAAAAAATTAGCTGGGTGTAGTGGTGGATGCCTGTAATCCCAGCTACTCAGGAGGCTGAGGCAGGAGAATCACCTGAGCCTGGGAGGTGGAGGTTGCAGTGAGGAGAGATCATGCAACTGCATTCCAGGCTGGACAGCAGAGCAAGTCTCCATCTAAAAAAAAAAAAAAAAGAGGGGGGGAATGGGGGGCAGGAACCACCCACCTTAGAACTACTCCTAGAATGTCCATATTTAAATACTGAGCCTAAGACTCTGCAGCTCAACACATGGCCAGTTCCTCTGGCTAGCCTGTCTTCCTCTTTAAAGCTATCTGGTCTCCAGAAGAAAGGAGATGAGAAAGTACCATTGGCCATAAAGTCACCCAGCCAGTCCATCTCACTTGAACAGATAATGAGAAGTTGCTGGCAAACTGAACAGAAGAAAAAAATCTACCTAGAAAAAGGTGACTGAGGAAGACAACAAGCTCCCATCCCAGCATCTCCATGCCCAGTTATAAAAATAAGTGAGTATTCCAACAATCTTTAAGTATTTAACCTAGAGGGCAGATGTCCACCAATTACCATGCTTTTCTGAAATCCACCCCCTCCCTCCCAAAAACATTCTCAGTTATTTCCCAGAGGAGCAGCCAAAAAGAAAAACAAAAATAAAAACTTACCAAGGGAAAGAACAAAGAATAAACCACATGAGTTCTTTCACTGGATCTTAAATTTTAGCAAGTTACTTTACTCTCTCAAGATCCTCTAAAACCTCAACTTGTATCAGCTCCATCTATTAGACAACACCCTAGACCCTGGAAAATCTTTTTTTTTTTTAATTGAAACAGTCTTGCTCTGTCGCCCAGGTGCAGTGGCGTGATCTCAGCTCACTGCAAGCTCTGCAGACCCTGGAAAATCTTATGGCTTACACTAAAACTAATAAACCTCTTTTAATCAGAAAGTCGTTTAAAGAAATCACTAGAATAGGCTGGGCACGGTGGATCACACCTGTAAACCCAGCACTTTGGGAGGCAGAGGTGGGTGGATCACCTGAGGTCAGGAGTTCGAGACCAGCCTCGCCAACATGGCAAAACCCCCGTCTCTACTAAAAATACAAAAAATTAGCTGGACGTGGTGGCACGCTCCTGTAATCCCAGCTACTCAGGAGGCTGAGGCAGGAGAATCACTTGAACCAGGGAGGCGGAGGTTGCAATGGGCCGTGATCACGCCATTGCACTCCAGCCTGGGCGACAGAGTGAGACTCTGTCTCAAAAAAACAAAAAAGAAAAAAATCACCAGAATCACCGTTCATTCCACCAACATTTTATGTTCCCACTTTCAGTTGAACAAATATTCCACTAGAGTCACCTGGAATTCATTATTCTGTCTCCACCAAATTGCCCAAGTCAATCAGAAACCTTGAGACTGGCACGCCATGTAATTCTCTGCCATACACTCGCTTATCAGCTCTGCTCGGAAGAAATGTTCTTAACCAGTTCGGCTTGCACTGATCACACTTCCAGGTCATTGTGGGTAGGGCCAGGCAAGTTTGGTTGGCTCCTATATTTGCACTAATGTTGAGAGAAGTACTATCCCCTCCCCTGCCGTTTCACGTAGATTGAGTGGGTGTAGCAGCTGCAAGAGCACCCAGTAAGAGGAAGGGCCCCTGGCCAGAGGTTGAGAGGCGGTCCTGTGGCCTCGAGCTCCTCCAGGGAGGGAGGGCACCGCGCTTCCTCTCAGCCAACTGCTGCCTCATTTCCTGAGCAAGAGGAGGGAGCGGAAAAGCTGCCAGCAGGCAGGCCGGGGTCTTTCCGGCGGTTCCCACCCCACAGCCCTCACCGTTTCACAGGAGGCTCAGTACTTCCTCTCCCCGAACAGAAAAGCACCCACCCACTGTAACCCCTTGGGCAGGAAACCTCAAGCAAGAGCAAAGTTCTCCCACCCTCCAGGGGGAAGTGGGGGAGGGAGAAGCCGCTGAGCCCCTCCCCCGGCCGCGCCCGGATCAGAGGGACTGAATGAATGAGGTGGAGGAAAAAAAAAGAGGAGGAAGGCCACACCCCAAACCCTGTGCCTCAATTCCTTCAAAGGTCAAGCCTGCTCAACCGAGCACTCAGTTTCCCCCTTGTCCGCTTGCTGTCCTACTGGAGCTGAGCCCCACCCATCCTCCGCGCTCCCAACTTCATCTCCGAGCAGGCCGGCCCTCAGAGGACCGTGCTCCACGGCAAAAGGGACCTTATTCCGCTTGCCGGCTATTCCAGCGCCTGACCCTCCCTCATGAGCCTCGCCATCTCCGTACCTGTTCCCGAGCCCGCCTTTCTCCCTCAACTTCTCGTTGGAGGCGCTCAGCTCGCTCCTCTGCATCATCTGCCTGCTGCTGCAGAACCTGGATCTTGCGCTTCACCGCCTCGATGGTGGTGATTCCAGCCATGGTGCCCACCCAGCTACTGCTCGCACTCCGGTTCCTGCCTCCTCCGCTCGGCGTTGCAGCCTCCTCTCACCCTTACTTCCGCCTGCTACGCCCTGAAATACCGGAACTTACCAACCCGCCCGGATGTGACGTCCCTCTGCCGCGCCCTCCCACCGCGAGGCAGGCGGGAAGGCAGTCCACTGGAGGGAGAGCTGCGGCAGGGAGTAGATCCTCCCAGTTGCCCCGGGCTACTGCTCCCGGCCTTACCTTGGGCCAGTAAACTGGGACGGGGTTGGGACGAGGGAATGTTACCATGGTAACTGGGCGGCGCTTCGTGGGCTAGCCTTTCCCGCCAGGCTGGCTGCCCACAATGGTTGGGCCCTTTGCAGGTAGTCCGCTGACCTTACACTCCCGCAGTTGGCCCCCACTCCCGCAGTTGGCCCCTCACTCCCCCAATACCGATACCCCTCACCGCTCACTGTATTTGCTCCACAATATAAACATCCTACAAGTCTCTGCTTCCACTCACCCCACGACAAACTCCAAAACCAAGTTCTAAGAAAAGTCTAAAAGACTTTCTGGGCCTCAGGGTTCAAAAAGCCCCACTCAGTCTCCTTTCAAAGTCAACTCAGGTAGGTAGGTTCTCTCTCCCGTCTCCTGGAAGTCAATGAATGGAACTGTCGGAGTGGAAGGAATGTGGCAAGTTGGCACAAATTCTCATTCTATTTGGCATGGTATAAACTTAAGTGCTATTTGGAACAGACTTTTCCCTTTTTTATTTATTTATTTTTTTTGAGACAAGATCTCGCTCTGTTGCTGGAGTGCAGGCGGTGGCGAGATCACAACTCACTACAGCTTCGAACTCCTGGGCTCAAGCGAGCCTCCTACCTTAGCCTCCGGAGTAGCTGGGACTACAGGTGCACGCCGCCCCATCGGGCTCCCTGTTCTTTTATTATTTTTGTTTTGGTTTTTATTTTTTGGGACGGAGTCTCCTCTGTTGCCCAGGTTGGAGTGCAGTGGCGCGATCTCAGCTCACTGTAAGCTCCCTCTCCCGGGTTCAAGCGATTCTCCTGCCTCACCCTACCAAGTAGCGCCCTCCACCACGTCCGGCTAATTTTGTTGTAGTTTTAGTAGAGACAGGGTTTCACCGTGTTGGCCAGGATGGTCTCTATCTCCTGACCTCGTGATCCGCCCGCCTTGGCCTCCCAAAGTGCTGGGATTACAGGTCCCTGTTACTTTTGAGTGTCATTATGCACCAAATTAACCAGCCTTCCAGCCCCTCCAAACCTTGGAATGATTCAGGACTTGCTAATTTAATCATCAGCTGAGTGTGGCAGCTCATGACTGTAAGCCTAGGACTTTGGGAGGCCGAGATGGGAGATGGCTTGAGACCAGGAGTTCAAAACCAGCCTGGGCAATATAGCAAGACCTCATTTCTAAAAATAAATTAATTAATCAATCATCACTTAAATTCCTTTTGTAGATAAGAAAGATATGCCCCCATTTTATCAGGAAGAAATCCTCTATTACAGACCACTGTCAGCCGACACGGGTGACTCATGGCTGTAATCCCAATATTTTGGGAGGCCAAGGCGAGAAGATCACTTCAGCCCAGAGTTTGAGACCAGCCTGGGCAATATAGTGAGACCTCGTCTCTACAAACAATTAAAAAATTAGCCAGGCCTGGTGGCAGTACTTCTGTAGTCCCAGCTACTCGGGAGGCTGAGGTGGGAAGATTTCTTGAGCTGGGAAGGCAGAGGTTGCAGTGAGCCGAGATTGCACCACTGCCTCCGGTCTGGGTGACAAATTGAGAGCCTGTCTCAAAAAAATAAAAAACAGATGACTGTTACTAGATCCCTCATGCAACAGCCAGACATGAATGCCTGTAAACTGTACTGTAGAATCGAGCCTCCATTCTGTTACAACTTCCACCAATTTCACTGCCACTATACTAAGTACCCCAAGGAACTGTTGGTGAGTTAGAAACTTCCCCTTGGCCAGATGTGATGGGTCATGCCTGTAATCGCAGCACTTTGGGAGGCTGCAGCAGGTAGATCACCTGAGGTCAGGAGTTTGAGACCAGCCTGGCCAACATGGCAAAACCCCGTCTCCACTAAAAATACAAAAATTAGCCGGGCATGGTGGTGCCCACCTGTAGTTCCAGCTACTCAGGGAGGCTGAAGCAAAAGAATTGCTTGAACCTGGGAGGCAGAGGTTGCAGTGAGCTGAGATGGCGCCACTGTACTCCAGCCTGGGTGACAAAGTGAGATTCTGTATCAAAAAAAAAAAAAAAAAAAAGGCAAAACAGACCAGGTGCAGTGGCCTACGCCTGTAATCCCAGCACTTTGGGAGTCTGAGGCAGGTGGATCACAAGGTCAGGAGTTCAAGACCAGCCTGGCCAAGATGGTGAAACCCTGTCCCTACTAAAAACCACAAAAGAAAAATAATAAAAATAATAAAAATAAATAATAATAATAAACTAGCCAGGTACGGTGGCAGGCACCTGTAATCTCAGCTACTTGGGAGGCTAAGGCAGGAGAATTGCTTGAACCCGGGCAGCAGAGGTTGCAGTGAGCTGAGATCGTGCCACTGCACTCCAGCCTGGGTGACAGAGTGAGACACAGTCTCAAAAAAATAAAAATAAAAATAAAAATAAAAGAAACTTTCCCTACTGGCACTGCCATGCAGGATTTCTGGAAGCACAATAGTAAAGAGACTTGAGAATGTTATCTTCCCTCTTATTTCTTTGTATTCCTTCCACCTTCCCAGTAGGTAATCGTGATAAATTTTTTCCTCTGGGGCAGCTCTCTTTTCTCCTAGAAAATTAGGACATGGAACAGGACTTATAACGAAGAGTCCTAATCCCTGAAAGGAATAGTAGGCAAGACAGTTGCTACCCTCAATGTCTAGTTCTGAGAATGCTCCCTCCAGAGCCTCTGTCTTCCTATCACCTTTTGGAAATACCGAGCAATGAGACTATTCAGAAGAAACAACTTGGATAGATGATAATTTTCTCAATAGAGTAACCTGCACACTGATTTTTCCCCCAGAAATTAGGAAGGAAGATCAGGGTTCTGACACTTAATAAACTCTACCCTGATGGCCTAAGAATTTTTCTAACTTGCTTTGGAGAAGTCTGATCAAGATGTGGCTGAAGTGACACTTTGTCATCTGGGTGCTGCTCAGCAGGGGGCACTATTGTACCTCCCTGTGCCCTGGTAAAGAAGCAGAAGACCTCATCCTAGCCAAACCAAAAGGGTGTTGAGAGCACCACTGCATTCCTGAGACTGGTAGATTTGAGCAGATAATCTCCTCTTGATCCAGGGAAACAGATGGACTGACTCATGATAGCCTTTAGAAGCACAATGGATAGCCAGCAAGGGGCCCAGTGCTATTGTTTTCCTAGTAACCAGCAATACAGTATATCAACAGGTGTATATGTCCATCGTTGTCCCTTCTGTCCCCATCCTTCCCACCACCTGTCCCTAAAAAACGATGTTATGACTCTATGTCCTAACAATGCACTCCTCTTTCCCTTTGTTTCTCCCTGAACAGCATCTGATTTCATATTGGATTAAAATGATCTTAGATGTGGTTGCACAACAATGTGAATATGCTACTACTGAATTAGACATTTTAAAATGGTTAAAATGGTAAGTTTTATGTATGTGTATTTTACCACAACTTAGAAAACAAAGTTAGACACACTTAGGGAGGAAAAAAAACAAAAGTCTGGACTCGCCTTGCCATACGCTTGCCCTTTCTTTATTCAAGCAGTCCTAGTAAATCCTGCACTTTTCAGAAAGGCTTGTCAGATAACCTGAACTGCTTGTGTAAACATGTAGTTATTGACTCCCTCCTCCTTCTCTACCCCTTATATCTACATCAAGATAATATGCTCTGTTTACTTATTTATTAACCTCAAGGACAAAAGCTGAGCTGTTAACTTCCTCTGTATTGAACAGAGTATATTCCCTCCAAAGATGCATATATTAGGCTGCTGATGACTCTTACCTTTGTTTTCTGCTTTTAACCTTGTTGCTCCTTATTCAGCACCTCTCCCAATTCCTATAAACACTGTAATTTCCTTCTTTGACCCTTTGAGGCAGGGGTCATCGAACTTTTATGGTCTTGTGGCCAGAGAGAAAAGAAAGCCAGCAGATAACATGCACATGAATGAGCATGACTGTGTTCCGATAAAACTTTATTTACAAAACCAGGCTGTTGCAAGATTTAACCCACAGGTGGTAGTTTGCTGACTCTAGCTTTGAGGAAAGAAACCTTTCTTCTTGCTTGCTCCTGGCCATAACCTTCCTCTCCTGTTTCTTGTTCTTATGTATATCTCTGAGGGTACTTTCTGACTTGGGAAAGCTAATGAAGGGAAGAGGGGTTGAATGAGTATTTTTAACCCTCACTTTACATACTTAAATGGGTTTTGGTGGATTCCTATGTAAATATGAAGAAGTTTCTTTCAAATGAATATACCGAGTAGTAGACCATATCTAGGTGAGGGATGCTATGTGTGTGTATGTGTATGTACATGTGTAAAACAGATTAAGATAGACAGAATTCATCCCCAGGAAATCCTTTTATATTCCTAATGATTTTGATGTACTGCATAGAGACTCTGTGTCATTCTCCTTCTCATGATCTCAGGTTAGACTTGTTTGTTCTTTCTCTTGGTCCTGGAAACACCTCCTCAAGCCCACATACTAGCTGTTTCAGCCTAAGAACAGACCCAGATTGATGTTACCCAATTTATCACAAAACTGTTGTTAACCTGACATTGTGCTAGTTTGTGAAAACTTCTATCTTCATGCCCATATGTTAGAAACAGATCCATTCAAATATACCAGGAACCTAGGCTATACAACTCCAGCAGGCCATCCACTTGCCCAAAGCCCGGGGGTAAGCTATAGATTTGGTAGGGCTGTTTTTTGTTTTGTTTTGTTTTGTTTTTTGAGTATTCCAAGAAGGGGGAATTTTTATTATTTTAAATAGAGACAGGGTATTGCTCTGTCACCTAGGCTGGAGTGCAGTGGCATTATCATAGTTCACTGCAAGCTTGAACTCCTAGCTTCAAGCGATCCTCCCATCTCAGCCTCCTGAGTACCCAGGACTACAGGCACGTGCCACCACACCTGGCTAATTTTTAAACTTTTTATAAGGATAGGGCCTCACTATGTTCCCCAGGCTGGTCTTGAACTCCTGGCCTCAGGCGATTCTCCTGCCCTGGCCTCTCAAAGCAAAGTGCTAGAATTACAGGTCTGAGCCACCACACTGAGCACAAGAAGGGAGAATTAATAGTTTGTGGTGGCCTGGCCAGGTGCAGTGGCTCACGCCTGTAATCCCAGCACTTTGGGAGACCAAGGTGGGCAGATCACAAGGTCAGGAGATCGAGACCATCCTGGCTAACACGGTGAAACCCCGTCTCTACTAAAAATACAAAAATTTAGCCAGGCGTGGTGGCGGGTGCCTGTAGTCCCAGCTACTTGGGAGGCTGAGGCAGGAGAATGCTGTGAACCTGGGAGGTGGAGCTTGCAGTGAGCTGAGATGGCACCACTGCACTCCAGCCTGGGCGACAGAGCAAGACTCTGTCTCAAAAAAAAACAAAAACAAAAACAAAAACAAAAAAACCTATAGTTTGTGGTGGCCTTAATTTTTGGAAACAATGAGTTTAAATGATGTATATTATCCAGTTTGTGTTTCTAACCTCTGGCATAATATATTCAATTCCCTCCACTTTCCCTGGCCACTGAAAGTGGCGGAAAACAAAACAGAAGATCAGAAACCTAATGGCAGAGGCCAGGCATGACGGCTCACACCCCTAATACCAGCATTTTGAGAGGCTGAGGTGGGTGGATCACTTGAGGTCAGGAGTTGGAGACCAGCCTGGCCAACATGGTGAAACCCTGTCTCTACTAAAAAATACAAAAAATTACCCGGGCATGGTGGTGGATGCCTGTAATCCCAGCTACTCAGGAGACTGAGGCAGGATAATCACTTCCTCAGAGCCGAGATCTTGCCACTGCACTCCAGCCTCGGTGATAGAGCAAGACTCTATCTCAAAAAAAAAAAAAAAAAAAAGCTCAGGCACAGTGGCTTAGGCTGGGCGCAGTGGCTCACTCCTGTAATCCCAGCACTTTGGGACACCGAGGCAGGCAGATCACTTCAGGTTAGGAGTTCGAGACCAGCCTGGCCAACATGGCGAAAACCTGTCTTTACTAAAAAAAATACAAAAATTAGTTGGGTATGGTGGCACGCACCTGTAATCCCAGCTACTCGGAAGGCTGAGGCAGGAGAATGGCTTGAATCCAGGAGGCAGAGGTTGCAGTGAGCCAAGATTGCGCCACTGCACTCCAGCCTGGGCAACAGAGCGAGACTCCATCTCAACAACAAGAATAAAAAGAAACCTGGCTGGGTGGGGTGGCTCACGCCTGTAATCCCAGCACTTTGGGAGGCTGAGGCAGGCGGATCACCTGAGGTCAGGAGTCTGAGACAAGCCTGACCAATATGATGAAACCCCGTCTCTACTAAAAATACAAAAATTAGCCAGCCAGGTGTGGTGGTGCTTGCCTGTAATCCCAGTTACTCAGTAGGCTGAGATAGGAGAATCACTTCAACCTGGGAGGTGGAAGTGGCAGTGAGCCGAGATAGCACCATTGCACTACAGCCTGGGCAACAAGAGTGAAACTCCGTCTCAAAAAAAAGAAAGAAAGAAAAGAAATCTAATGGCAGAGAGACCAAATATGAGGGTCTAAAAGCATTTACGAATGGTTCATTCTGTCTGTCCTTCTAGCTATTTTCCAAAACCAAATGTGATTTTATTTTATTGATTTATTTTTTGAGATGGAGTCTCTCTCTGTTGCCCAGGCTGGAGTGCAGTGGCACGATCTCAGCTCACTGCAACCTCCGCCTCCTGGGTTCAAGCGATTCTCCTGCCTCAGCCTCCTGAGTAGCTGAGATTACAGGCACCCGCCACCACACCTGGCTAATTTTTGTATTTTTAGTAGAGACAGGGTTTCGCCATGTTGGCCAGGCTGGTCTCAAACTCCTGACCTCAGGCGATCCACCCGCCTCGGCCTCCCAAAGTGCTGGGATTAGAGGCGTGAGCCACCACGCCCAGCCCAAATATGATTTTAAATATTACATGCTTCTTTTTTCCTACTAACTCAGTTCACTGAGAGACTTGTTTCCACCAATACTGGAACATTTTTGTTGTTGTTGGTAAGATTCCTATGGTACTTTTCTTCTAAAAAACTTTTCAATCTAATCTTTCATTTATCTTTGCGGCAAACTTCAAGGTTGAAGATGAAGGAAAGTAGGCGATGACGGGATAATATGACATGGAAAAGAGAATTTATTTTATTTTAGAATGGGAAAATTCAGCCCTAGACAAGCTGAGTAATTACTTACGGTATAGAGTGAAGTCTGGTGGTGATAACCTTTACCCTCTAAGGTTCCTTCTTAGTTTCTATTATAGTCTGTCACTGTAAGGATCTCTCTGCTGCCCTATGAGCAATGCTTCGTATGGCATCTCCATGGCATAAAGGCAAATGCCCACATTGGCCAAGATAAATAAACCCATATAGGGCCAGGTCAGTGTGACCTCCATTTCCCATTGTGAAATCCGAGCTGGTTTTGTTGGACAGTTGAGAGATGAGAGGTTCCCTATTAATACACATATCCACATGCCAAGACTTGGACATAAAAGCTAAGAATGTAGCATGGGGGAGGAGGTAGGATAAGTGACAGCATTCTGAACTTCGAGTCCCCTCTCTGTCCATGTCCTGGGAAAGATAATTAAATTCCTGGGCTGGTGAGAGGAGATAAATGAGACTTTTACATGTATTTAAAAAAAAAAAAAACTTTTCTTTTAACGTGTTGGAGATGTCTTTAGGAAAGAAAATACCTGCCATTATGAGAAAATACCAGCATGTGGTTATATGCAAAAATGAACATGAGTATATATGTCTGTGTTCCATGAACCCACAAGCGTGTTTGGAATTTCGTCATACATTAACATAAAGATCTATATGTGTAGATTAAACCCATCCTCCATCTCTCTAATACTCACATCAGCAGCCTTCTTCTCTGCCAGTTCCAGCTTCTCCTGGGCATCCTTCAAAGCTTCTGAATACTTGTCCAGCTCATCCTCTGTCCCTTTCAGTTTCTTCTGCATGGCTGCCAGCTCATCCTCCAGCTATAGGAGCCCAGAGAGTCACACACAAAAATACACAAACACAACAATGCAGTTGGACCCTGGGCTCTTTGAGCCCTGAGTGTAACCTCCATGTTACCGTCCCTAGCGAGACACACTTTCTTCCCAGCCACTTCCAGCCCACTGCCTCAGGAGTTATGCTGTAGCTTGGCCTGTGACCATGTAATCTCTGATCCTAAGATGACCAAGCCATCCTGGGTTTTCATCCAAGACCCTTGGATGGTAAATATCTAAAGTGTAGATGCCCGTGATGCTATTTGAGTGAAAAGAGATGCTCTTTCCCTCTAGAACTCTTACCTTTTCCTCTAGAAGTCAAGGGTTCTTCCAAAACATGATCCATTTCTACTTAAATTCAGCAGACATACTGTGGCTCAGAAGAGGCCACTGACTTTCGCAAGGTCACAAAGGCAGTCTGAGACAGATATGTTAGATGTCCTCTGCTCCTCCAGTGAGGCTGGGGAGTCCATCCCACCCCAAAATGGAGGTGACACCAGTAGTCACTGTCTTTCCCATGACAACTCCCTTCCATTTCACAGTCTTGTTCATTAGCAGATGAGAGAGACCGATGCTAGTGCCTACCTGTTTACTTCTTTCTTCTGCCTGCTTCTGCTCAGCTTCAGCTTGCTCTGCCCGATCCAGAGCATTCTCCTTATCTAACTTCAGCATCTGCATCTTTTTCTTGATGGCCTCCATCATGAGCAGTGGCTGTTGGTAGGCTCACCTGTGAACACTGGAGAACTGGAGACTGGGGCAAGAAAGAAGGGGCTGCTGCCTGAGTGACCAGGAGGTCCCCAGACTTGAGTCTTTATCTGTGCTCATAGCTCCACCTTTTGTTCCTAATATGGTCTTTGCAGCTCCCTCCACCCCATCATTGTTCTCCTGGGGGAACACAGGGTGAGACGCTTTGATGAACTGACATCACCAGCAAAAAAATATCTAGGAACAGCTGAGGCTGATTTTAGACAATGGAAAGTGGGGGAGGGAAGAGGTTCTCCCTGACCCTAAAACTTTCCACTCATTCTGGGCAGCTCTATGGATGTTTTAAAAGAGCAGGAAGAGGGCAGGGAAGAACATTAAAATAGAGAAGGGTACTTCGGCAATTCTAGGTTGGCAGTTTACATCCAGAGGGTCCTGGTTGCCTTTCAGCTTCCCCTTTCACTCTCCCCCAGACCGTGTTGAATGCCGGTCAAACTCCATTAGCAGAGTTTTAGCTTTCGATTTCTGGTATTCAAGGAGCTTGGGCAACAGGGAAGAAGGGAGGTCACAGATGATCCTTGACAATTCTCCCAGATCCCCAGATCAAATTGCTGTGCTATTTTGAGAGTCTCCAATTGGCAGAGAGACTTTTTTCCTCCCCACTAAGAGCCACAAGAGTAGAGTAAGAGGGTGGGGTTGGAATCTCCAAGATCTATCCCAGAGCTTCAAGTGAGGTGGGGAGAGAAACAGGGGAGGGTCAGAACAGTCCAGACAGGATAATGCCCTCTGTTTTCCCACAGTAATCTTAAAATAGAACTGTTGTACTCTCTCCTCTTCTTCCCTTTGTCTTCTCCCTTCTTAATTCTCCCCAACACTGCTGCTCACCACATCATCATAATCATCATTATCAGCTCTATTCTTCCCAGTTTAGTTCCAGGCCATGTTTATTCTTCCATTGGGAGCCTTGTTACTAACAGGTGGCAAGGATACCAGTCCACTGGCACCATACACCTGAAAATATGCCCGGGGAGAGGGGGGCACTGTTCAAGGTGACCAGATATATTGGACAAATATAAATGGCTCTAGTTAGTCATTTATGTCAAGGATAGTGAGAGTTAATGCCAAGCCCCAGCAATGGGAGAACTGAGACACCCACCCGACCAGTGGGTAGAGCAGAGCTGGAGTCCACTCTCAAGAGCTTCCAGTCACTAGAGGTAGATAGACAGATAGACCATCAGCTGACTCTTGACAGAGAGAGGAGAAACCAAGTCTCCTTTCCCTGGAGATTAGCCAGGGAAGGGGTTAGGGAACAGGGAGAGGAAGGAGTAGAAAATGGGGGTGGGGTGGGCAGGTGAATAAGGGGGAGAAAAATACGAGGATAAGAAGAGATAAAGAAAAGAGATATGTCCCTTCTAGCATAAGGGGACAAGAAATAGAAAGATTTGATCCTCAAATTCCAACTCTCTCCCACTCCCACACCAGCCCTCTTAGGTTAAGATTGAAATCCACATAGGTTGCAGCTACTGGACTTTTGGGGGGGTCCTGGAGAAGAGATTCAGTAAAAGAGACAGGAGCCCCAGAGATTGAAGTATGAAAGAGGGTGGTGCTGAATCACCAGCTGCTGTAAGAATATGTTTGACATTTAGTTGGTTCCTAATTAAACAACCCAATATCAAACATATCACACAGAAGCAGGCAGGAGAGCTTTGGGGGTCATCTGCCTTCCTCCCAGTTGCAAAGAAAGAATAGCGCAGAAACCAGGCACCAATCATGTCTAGATGGAGAGCTACCTCCTTGAGGAAGGGTACTGGCCCCTGCTCTTCACCTCCCAATACAGCCAGTTCTTGCTTATCGCCCTACGTGTCATCCCTGCCTCAGCTCCTCCTCTGCCAGCGCCTGGCCTTTGCTGGATCACGTTGGCCTAAACCAGGAAGAATACCTGGCAGGGCTCCACATCCGGGCAACTATCATTCCCTAGAGCTCCCACACAGAGCTTCTCCCCCTGATGTCACGGCCCCAGCGCCCAGAGGATCAGCTATGTCAGCAGCTCCTCATCAAAATTGCCACCTGCTCTCTTCAATGCCATTCCAGCTGCCCTGAGGCTTTCCGGGGTGGGGGCAGAGGACTTGTACATCCTGCTTTACCTTTCCAACAGAACTCCTAACCTTCCCAGATCACCCCCACAAGACTACTGAGGTCCGTTCAGGAGGCACCATCCTGGCACTGTCCTGCTCTTAAGTGCTGCAGATGCTTGGCTCCCCCTTTCTGCCAGCTTAACGCTTCTCACCTTCTCCCCATGTCCTCCAGGCATCCTCGTTAAAGTCACCCTTGGATGTCCAGAACAGAAGAATAACTTATCTCCCTGGCAGGCTCCATCGTGGGCTCCAGAAGAGAAGACTTAGAGTTCCCCACCTTGCCCGGCAGAAATGAAACTAAGGCTTTAGGTTGAGGGTGAGAGAGGAAACTTCTGCCAGGAAGCAGCCTGCAGTCCACAGGAGTCCTCTTCTCTTCTAGGGCTTTTTACCAGAACTCCAGTCTGGCTTCTCCAAGGGTTTTCCCTCACAGGAATCCAGCCGGATTCCCATATGGGGGATTTCTGTTTCGGAGAGAATCAGATCTGTTGAGTGTCATGTGGCAGGCAGATGCTTCTCTCCACTGTGGCAGAAAAGAGCCCAAGTTATAGCTGCATTGGGGGCTGGGGGGCTTGAGTGGAAGTGTGGGGGTGGGAGAAGGACGCTCTGCTTCAGCCCCCAGGCCTGTTCCATGTGTCCTTGTTCCCATTCCAGACACCCACCCCAACCCCCAGCATATACCAACTCCACAGTGTCCTTGATCGAGATCAATAGCTTGTCCCAAGCCCCAGTCAATTCCTGTTGTGTGGCTCTTGCCTTCCAGGGGAAGACTAACAAATGGGCATATACAGGCCCCAAGGTAGGCACCTGTGATGTTGTCTTATGTCTTTGTTCCTTTTTGGCTCCTAAAGGGGATATGTATGTAATTTGTACTTTCTTGCTCTCCCTTCTTACCCTTAACCCCTCAAGTTCTAGTTCCTTTCTCTGAGAAAGTTACCCATACTCAAGAACCAGAAGCTGGAGGAAGAGAGGCTGGGAAAGAGACTAGCAGGAATGAAAGGACTTTAATGTTTGGGGCACTAGAGGAACAGAGAGGCAGACTGGGAATGTGGAGGCAGGGGAGGAGCAGCTGTCTTGGAAGGAGACTTTGTATGGCATACCTAGGCAGAAACATCAGATGGCCTTTGATGAAAGCTGTTTAGCTCTCCTGGAAATATCTACTATGCAGCCATTTCAAACGGGAATGAGCCCCTCTGAGCCAGAGGAGCTGGGTATAGCATCCGCCACAGAGGGAAGAGGGGCTGAATGGGTGTGATGGGGTGATGTTATGAGAGCAGACAGAATACACAGAGAGGATCAGAAGAGATGGGCTCTGTAGGGGGCCAACCTGCCAATACTGGAGCCAGCCTGGCACTGACAAGCCCTGGGGGAAGAGGCCAAGGTCAGGGATCAAGGCAGAGGGGATGGGGCATTCTGTGGGTTCAAAGGAACAGAGGAAAGAAGAATAGAAAAATAGAAGGAGTTGGTGAGGGAGTCTGGTTGCAGGTAGGGGGAGCCCAGGTAATGGAAAGGAATTAAGGAAAAAAACTATCATAGGAGCAAGAAAACATCATTATGGGTTACCATTTATCGGACATTTTGTGCTACTTGCTGCTAAGTGCTTTATTTAATCCCCACAGCAACCCAATGAATTAGGCATTATCTCCCTTTTTACATACAGCATAAGGAACTATAACTCTGAAAATTAAAATAATTTGCACAAGGCCACGCAGTCAGTGACAGAGCCAGCACTGAAACCCAGATCTATCCAGTGTTAAAGCCTGTTCTCCTAATGCCAAGCTATACTGCCTATGCAAAAGAAGCAAAGAGTGGCCTGGGAGACACATATGGGGGAGGATTTAAAAAGTTAAGGGGCAGGCCGGGTGCAGTGGCTCATGCCTGTAATCCCAGAACTTTGGGAGGCCGAGGCAGGCGGATCACAAGGTCAGGAGTTTGAGACCAGCCTGGCCAACATAGTGAAACCCTGTCTCTACTAAAAATACAGAAAAAATTAGCCAGGCATGGTAGCGGGCGCCTGTAGTCCCAGCTACTTGTGAGGCTGAGGCAGGAGAATCGCTTGTACCCGGGAGGCAGAGGTTGCAGTGAGCCGAGATCGTGCCACTGCACTCCAGCCTGGGTGACAAGAGAGACTCCATCTAAAAAAAAAAAGAAAAAAGAAGTGAAGGAGCAGCTGGCTATTTGGCTCATGCCTATAATCCTAGCACTTTGGGAGGCCTAGGCAGAGGACTGCTTAAGCCCAAGGGTTCGAGACCAGCCTGAGCAACGTAGTGAGACCCCATCTCTACAAAAAAAAAAAAAAAAAAAAAGCCAGATGTGGTGGCATGTGCCTGTGTTTCCAGCTACTCAGGAGGCTGAGGAGGGAGTATTGCTTGAGCCCAGGAGGTCGAAGCCACAGTGAGCCATGATTGCACCACTGCACTCCAGCCTGGGCAATGGAACGAGACTGTCTCAAAAAAAAGTCCCGGTGCCGTGGTTCACACCTGTAATCCCAGCACTCTGGAAGGTTGAGGTAAGCGGATCACAACATCAGGAATTCAAGACCAGCCTAGGCCGGGTGCGGTGGCTCAAGCCTGTAATCCCAGCACTTTGGGAGGCTGAGACGGGCGGATCACGAGGTCAGGAGATCGAGACCATCCTGGCTAACATGGTGAAACCCCGTCTCTACTAAAAAATACAAAAAACTAGCCAGACGAGGTGGCGAGCGCCTGTAGTCCCAGCTACTCGGGAGGCTGAGGCAGGAGAATGGCGTGAACCCGGGAGGCGGAGCTTGCAGTGAGCTGAGATCTGGCCACTGCACTCCAGCCTGGGCAACAGAGCGAGACTCCGTCTCAAAAAACAAAAAAGAAAAGAAAAAAAAGACCAGCCTGGCCAATATGGTGAAACCCTCTCTACTAAAAATACAAAAATTAGCCAAGCATGGTGGTGGGTGCCTATAGTCCCAGCTACCCAGGAGGCTGAGACAGGAGAACCGCTTGAACCCGGGAGGGGGAGGTTGCAGTGAGCCAAGATTGCACCACTGCACTCCAGCCTGGGTGACAGAGTGAGACTCCATTTCAAAAAATAACAAAAAAAAGTGAAGGTGAGATTGAGATGAAGCTTCAGAAAATAGAGGGTAGGGGAGGACACAGGCAAACAGAAGGAATGGGCGACTCAGTCTCAGGTTTCTGGGTCAAATCCAGGTCACATGTTTTGTCTCCTATAAAACTTACACCATACTTGTTATTTGTTCAGTGCCTGCCTCTCCAACTAGGCTGTGAATTCCACGTCATCTGGTGTGTAAGTACTCACGAGTAGTTGAAGATAGGGTTTGGGAAGCAGAGGTGATGGGAGCTGGGGGTTGAATGGATATGTAGCAAAGACAGAGGCATGGACATGGGTGGAGAATGATATTTGATTGGATAAGAAGACTGGTCTAGAGGTCAGCAAGCAACCTCTGGAGGACCTGGGTCACAGAGAAATCTCCTGAGGGAGAACATGGAGGATACCTATTGTGTGCCAAGCACTGGGCTTGCTCTGTATTGCTATATACATTATCTTATTTAATTCTTCAAATGATCCTATGAGATGGGTATTATTGTCCTAATTTTCAAAAGAGGAATTTTTTTATTTGAGATGGAGTCTTGCTCTGTCACCCAGGCTGGAGTACAATGGCACGATCTCGGCTCACTGCAACCACTGCCTTCTGGGTTCAAGCAATTCCCCTGCCTCAGCCTCCCAAGTAGCTGGGATTACAGGGGGCCGCCACCACACCTGGCTAATTTTTGTATTTTTAGTAGAGTCAGATTTCACCACATTGGGCGAGCTGGTCTAGAACTCCTGACCTCAGGTGATCCTCGTGCTTCGGCCTCCCAAAGTGCTGGGATTACAGGCGTGAGCCACCACACCCGGCCCAGAAGAGGAAATTGAGGCCAGTTAAACTAAATCACTTCCACATGATGGCACAAGAATTAAAGAGGTGAAGCCAGAATTTGAACCCACACCTGACTTCAAAGCCTGTGCTCTTATTTTTATACTCTACTGCCTCTGGATCAGTGGGATGTGTAGGGGCAGAGGAAGCAGCTCTGACACATAGAAGAAAAATGGGGGATTTAGTAGGAGACTGAAGGATGGAGACAGACTTGGGTTGGAGGGAAGGGTATGAGTTTTGCAGTGGAGACATAGGCACATAGAGTTAAGGTCAGGACAGGACAAGTGACCAGTGAGGATACCAACGGCAAGGTGAGCGCACAAGGCAAAGTAATGTATAATGGCACTTACATCAGGGAGCGATGGTGTGTTCAGGGAGTGTATTCAGGGACTCATGGTGTATTCCTACAGCTGTCACTGGCTGTGAAATGGGGGTCTCTGGCTTGGGATGTCATTCACATGTAAAGTGGACCCTTTTTATTTTTGAGACGGAGTCTTGCTGTCACCCAGGCTAGAGTGCAATGACACAATCTCAGCTCACTGCAACCTCCGCCTCCTGGGTTCAATCGATTCTCCTACCTCAGCCTCCCGAGTAGCTGGGATTAGAAGTGCCTGCCACCACACCGGGCTAATTTTTTGTATTTGTAGTAGAGATGGGGTTTCACCATGTTGGCCATGGTTGGCCAGGCTGGTTTTGAACTCCTGACCTCAGGTGATCCGCCCATCTCAGCCTCCCAAAGTACTGGGATTACAGGTGTGAGCCACCCCGTACGACCTGTAAAGTGGACCCTTGTAAGTAAAGTTGTCTATGGCCTTCATATGATGCACATGGTCAATCAGTACTTTTCAGTATTTTTCAGAATTTTGAGTGCCTTTGACTGCTCTTTCCAGCCCCCTAGAAATCCCACCATTCCTTATTTCCTTACAACTGCAACATTACCTGCCTGATTCCTGGAGACATTTAAGTCTGGAATCCTCTCACTTGGCATAGGTGGGAATTCAGGCCCAGCGGAAAGAGACTTGTCCAAAGTTTCACAATAACTAGCTAACTCAAAACCCAAAATGCAGGCCTCCTCACTCAAGCACCACAGTGTCTATAGATTAATAGCCACATTCAGAGCAATTTGTCCAAATATAAATAAAAGATAAGTGAAAGTGATATCTGAGAGGTGGCGAGCAAAATCCAGGAAGTTAAGATTACGGTAGCTGAAAAATAAGCACTTTTGAAACAAATCAAGATTTAGACCTGAAAGAATGAACCCAGTGGTCTAAGTCTGAGCCTTTAAGAACTAACTTTATTTGTTATACCAAATCAGGATTCTCAACTCACAATGTCCACCCCTCCCCACCCCTGCCCCCTTACATCAATACAGTAAATCCCACTCTGACCACAAGGCGTCACTCTTGTTTTTACTGTTGTTCCATAGATTGTTTCCCAAATAGCAACAAGGGATTAACAAGAGAGTGGAGAAGTGAGAGTGGGAGCCTTGTCTTAAGTTCTGGGCAGACAGCAAGATCCAGGTACGTTTTGGGGAGGAGGTTCCAGGTGATAGAGGCTCTAGAAGGCTAGGTTTGCAGGCATGTTGAGAATGGAAGAACAGTGTTTTGGATGCCATCAGAATCTCTCTATATAAAAAGCTTTGCCCATCTGATTTAGTTCCTGCTGGTACTGCTGATGCTCCTTTTCAAACAGCTGGTGCAGGGCAGCTTGACGGACCTGATCGAGAGGGCAGAATAGTGTTGTTTGCCTCTGTTTACCACCCTTTCTTATTCTTTCTCCCTAGTTGCTTTCCCATTACTTGTGTTCTCTTGGAGCTGGACTTAGCTGTGACATAAAGCTGGGTGGTAACAGAGAGGCTGAACCAGTGGAGAGGAAGCCTATCCAATTTTTTTCTCCACAGGCGAAGCCCTATATTCAGCAAATATTTGCTGAGAACAGACCATGAAACAGGAACTCTACTAAGTAACTGGGATACACAGATGGTTACATGACAGCAAGCGGGGACCCTGGGAGAGGGAGAGGTACTGAGAGGCAAGTGCTATGCACTAAGAGGCAGTTTTCTTTCTTTTTTTTTTTTTTTTTGAGACCGAGTCTTACTCTGTCACCCAGGCTGGAGTGCAGTGGCACAATCTCAGCTCACTGCAACCTCTGCCTCGGTTCAAGTGATCCTTGTACCTCAGCCTCCCAAGTAGCCGTGATTATAGGCATGTGCCACCATGCCCAGCCAATTTTTGTGTTTTTAGCAGAGACATGGTTTTGGCATGTTGGCCAAGCTGGTCTCCAACTCCTGGGCTCAAGCAATCTGCCTGTCTTGGCCCCCCAAAGTTCTGGGATTACACGTGTGAGCCATCACGCCCAATATAAGAGGCAGTTTTGAGTCTCACCAAGATGAAAGGAGCAGGAACTACAGTATACTTTGGGACTTTAAGATGTGCCTTCCACCTGTAAGGTGGATGCAAAGAATCACTTAATGAAAAAGAGTTTTGGCAATGGAGTTGTGTTGCTCTGGTGTAATGCTGAAAACCTAGAGGCAAACAAGATAAAAGTGCAATGACACACACTAAGAGCTTGGAAAACTCAGTGGGCAAAGGCACAGAGCAGCAGTGAATGAGACTTCAGGCTGCCTTGCTAGAACTCACCATTAGTAGTTGCTTTTTGGCCAGTGCCAATTCCTGTACCATGGTGTCCTGCATCCTTAGGGTGGCATACGGGTTTCTTCTCTGGCCCAATGTCATTTGCCACAGACAGTGAGTATGTGAATTTCGCCACCTGCTCCAGGTACAGAGGTGGGGGTTGAATGGGTGGGTTAGAGTTAGGAGTAGAGACAAAAATCCCATAGAGTGAGGCTGTTTCTTTTTTCTTTTTCTTTTTTTTTTTTTTTTTGAGACAGAGTTTCACTCTTGCTGCCCAGGCTGGTGGTGTATAGTGGCGCAATCTTGGCCCACTGCAACTTCCACCTCCCAGGTTCAAGCGATTCTTCTGCCTCAGCTTCTCAAGTAGCTGGGATTACAGGTGCCTGGCATCATGCCCAGCTAATTTTTTGCATCTTTAGTAGAGACAGGGTTTCACCATGTTGGTCAGGCTGGTCTCGAACTCCTGACCTCAGGTGACCCACCTGCCTCGGCTTCCCAGAGTGCTGGGATTACAGGTGTGAGCCATGATGCCTGGCCCAAGACTGTTTCTTCACCTGGAACCTCTGCCCCACTGTTAGAAGACTGTAAAATCCTTGAAAGGGTAATTTAGAACCTAGTATGTATTAAGTACATAATATCATTTAATCATTACAATAACTATGTGGCATAGGCTTTATTTATTTATTTATTTATTTATGAGACGGAGTCTCACTCTGTTGCCCAGGCTGGAGTGCAGTGGCGCGATCTCCACTCACTGCAACCTCCGCCTCCCAGGTTCAAGTGATTCTTCTGCCTCAGCCTCGCGAGTAGCTGGGATTAGGCATTAATTTTTACATAATACAGATAAGGAAACTAAAAGTTGTGAGATGCCCAAGGTCACTTAATGGCAGACCTGGGTCTCAAATCCAGCTTCTTTTTTTGAGACAGAGTCTCACTCTGTCACCCAGGCTGGAGTGCAGTGAGGCAATCTTGGCTCACTGCAATCTCTGCCTCCAGGGTTCAAGTGATCCTCCTGCCTCAGCCTCCTGAGTCGCTGGGACTACAGGCATGTGCCACCACACCTGGCTAATTTTTGTATTTTTAGTAGAGACGAGGTTTCACCATGTTGGCCAGCCTGGTGTCGAACTCTTGACCACTGGTGATCCGCCTGACTCAGCATCTCAAAGTGCTGGGATTACAGGTGTGAGCTACCGCGCCTGGCCCAAAATCCAGTTTCTCTAAAGCTAATATCCCTTCCATCATACTAGTGATTCTCAGCCCTGGCTAGACTGGAATCTTCACTGAAGTTTTAATTTTTTTTTTTTTTTAGAAATAGTCTTAGGCTGGGCGCGGTGGCTCACGCTTGTAATCCCAGCACTTTGGGAGGCCGAGGCAGGTGGATCACCTGAGGTCGGGAGTTCAAGACCAGCCTGACCAACATGGTGAAACCCCGTCTCTACTAAAAATACAAAATTAGCCGGGGTGGTGGCACATGCCTGTAATCCCAGCTACTCGAGAGGCTGAGGCAGGAGAATTGCTTGAACCCGGGAGGCGGAAGTTGCAGTGAGCCGAGATCGCGCCATTGCACTCCAGCTTGGGCAAAAAGAGTGAAACTCTGTCTCAAAAAAAAAAAAAAAAAAGAAATAGTCTTGCTCAGTCACCCAGGCCAGAGTGCAATGGCATGATCTTGGCTCACTGCAACCTCTGCTCCCAGGTTCAAGCAATTCTCATGCCTCATCCTCCTGAGTGGCTGGAATTACAGGTGCCCGCCACCACGCCCAGGTAATTTTTTTTTTTTTTTTTTGAGACAGAGTCTCACTCTGTCAGCCAGGCTGGAGTGCAGTGGCGCAATCTTGGTTCATTACAGCCTCCGTCTCCTGAGCTCAAGCAATTCTCCTGCCTCAGACTCCCGAGTAGCTGGGATTATGGGGTCATGCCACCACACCTGGCTAATTTTTGTATTTTTAGTAGAGACAGTTTCACCATGTTGGCCAGGCTGATCTTGAACTCCTGACCTCATGTAATCCACCTGTCTCAAACTCCCAAAGTGCTGGGATTACAGGCTTGAGCCACCACGTCCACCTGCTAATTTTTAAATTTTTAGTAGAGATGGGGTTTTGCCTTGCTGGCCAGGCTGGTCTTGAACTCCTGAACCTCAAGTGATCAGCCTGCCTCAGCCTCCCAAAGTGCTGGGATTACAGGAGTAAGCCACCATGCCAGGCCAGTTTTAAGCTTTTTAATATATAGAAGGAATATAAATATACATCATGCATGTATATATGTGTATATATCTACTGTTGGCATTTTTAAAAAATCAAAAGTACATTTTCCACATGTTGAAAAACTTGAATCCACACAGAAACATACTAAGTGAAAAGTAAAAACTCACTGGGTGCAGTGGCTCACGCCTGTAATCCCAGCACTTTGGGAGGCTAAGGCAGGTAGATCACTTGAGGCCAGGAGTTCAAGACCAGTCTGGCCAACATGGTGAAACCCCATCTCTACTAAAAATACAAAAATTAGCCGAGCCTGCCACGCACCTGTAATCCCAGCTACCCAAGAGGCTGAGGCACAAGAATCGCTTGAACACAGGAGGTGGAAGTTGCAGTGAGCCAAGGTCGCACCACAGCACTCTAACGTGGATAGTGGAGTAAGCCTGTCTTAAAACAGAGAGACTCTGCCTCAAAAAAAAAAAAAAAAAAAAAAGTGTTATCTCTGACTGGGCAAATATATATACATATATATATATATACTTTGTTGAGAATGACTTAGTTTTTACTTTTTTTTTTGAGTCAGAGTCTTGCTCTGTCACCCAGGCTGGAGTGCAGTGGCGTGATCTCCAGTCACTGCAACCTCTGCCTCCCAGGTTCAAGCAATTCTTCTGCCTCAGCCTACTGGGTAGCTGGGATTATAGGCATGTGCCACCACGCCCAGCTGACTTTTGTATATATATATTTTTTGAGACAGGGTCTCATTCTGTTGCCTAGGCTGGAGTGCAGTCTGTGATTATGGCTTACTACAACGTCAACCTCTTGGGCTCAAGCAATGCTTCTACCTCAGCCGTCTAAATAGCTGGGACAACAGGTGTGTGCCTGGCTAATTTTTATTTTTTGTAGAGACGGAGTCTCACTATGTTACCTAGGCTGGTCTCAAACTCCTGGGCTCAAGTGATTCTCTCCCTTGGCCTCCCAAAGTGCTGGGATTACAAGTGTGAGCCACCACACCCAGCTACTTGTGCACGTTTTCAGAAAATGTTTCTATCATAAACTGGGAAGTACATCTTCTTTTTTAAAAAACATGAAATCAGCCAGGCACGGTGGCTCACGCCTGTAAGCCCAGCACTTTGGGAGGCGGAGGTGGGCGGATCACGAGGTCAGGAGATCGAGACCACGGTGAAACCCCGTCTCTACTAAAAATACAAAAAAATTAGCCAGGCGTGGTGGCGGGTGCCTGTAGTCCCAGCTACTCAGGAGGCTGAGGCAGGAGAATGGCGGGAACCCGGGAGGCAGAGCTTGCAGTGAGCCGAGATGGCACCACCGCACTCCAGCCTGGGCGACAGAGTGAGACTCTGTCTCAAAAAAAAAACAACATGTAATCAGGCCAGGTGTGGTGGCTCACCCCTATAATCCCAGCACTTTGGGAGGCCGAGGTGGGCAGATTACTTGAGGTCAGGGGTTCGAGACCAGCCTGGCCAACATGGCAAAACCCCAACGTGGTGAAACCCTGACTCTACTGAAAATACAAAAATTAGCCAGGTGTGGTGGCAGGCGCCTGTAATCCCAACTACTCGGGAGGCTGAGGCAGGAGAATTGCTTGGACCCGGGAGGTGGAGGCTGCAGCAAGCTGAGATCGTGCCACAGCACTCCAACCTGGGCAACAAGAGCGAAACTCTATCTCAATAAATAAATATATATATATATAAAAGCAATACTGTCATGAACATTCTTGTGTATGTACCTTCTAGTGCTTTTCCAAGTATGTATATTTAAGATAAATTCCTATTTTTGCCAGTTCAATGGGTATGTAAATTTAAATTTTGATAGATTTTATCAAACTGCCTTTGTAAACATGGCTGTATCAACCTAGACTCCTATTGAAATCATGTGGTGTTCTTTTTTTTTTTTTGAGACGGAGTCTCACTCTGTCGCCCAGGCTGGAGTGCAGTGGCCGGATCTCAGCTCACTGCAAGCTCCGCCTCCCGGGTTTACGCCATTCTCCTGCCTCAGCCTCCCAAGTAGCTGGGACTACAGGCGCCCACCACTGCGCCTGGCTAATTTTTTGTATTTTTTAGTAGAGAGGGGGTTTCACCGTGTTAGCCAAGATGGTCTCACTCTCCTGACCTCGTGATCCGCCCGTCTCGGCCTCCCAAAGTGCTGGGATTACAGGCTTGAGCTACCGTGCCCGGCCATGTGTTCTTGTTTCTTCACATCCTTGCTAGCTCTGGATATAACCTGTGAAACCTTAAAAAAAGGCATCTCCTATCCCATTTCAGACCACTTTAATCAGAATCTCCTAGGATTAAGAACTAGGCATCGGTGTTTATTTATTTATTTAAATTAAATTTTTTGGTAGAGATGGGGGTCTTGCTATGTTGCCCAGGCTGGTCTCAAACTCCTGAGCTCAAGCAATCCACCTGCCTTGGCCTCCCAAAGTGCTGGGATTACAGGCATGAGCTAATGTGCCCAGCCCATTTTTTGTTTTGAGACAGGGTCTTCCTCTCTCACCCAGGCTGGAATGCAGTGGTGGCATCACTTGACCTGGGCTCAAGTGATCCTCCTGCTTCGGTCTGCTGAGTAGCTGAGACTATAGGCATGCACCACCACACCTGGCTGATTTTAACTTTTTTGGCAGAGACAGGCTTTTCCTATGTTGCCCAGGCTGGTCTCGAGCTCCTGGGCTCAAGCAATCCCCCTGCCTCAGCCTCACAAAGTGCTGGGATTATAGGTTATAGGTGTGAGCCACCATGCCAGGCTTGCATCAGTTTTTATTTTTATTTTTTATTTTTGTAGAGACGGAGTCTTGCTCTGTCGCCCAGGCTGCAATGCTGGAGTGCAATGGTGCGATCTTGGCTCACTGAGTTCAAGCAATTCTCCTGCCTCAGCCTCCCAAGTAGCTGGGAGTACAGGCACACACCGCCATGCCCGGCTAATTTCTTTTGTATTTTAGCAGAGACAGGGTTTCCCCATGTTGCCCAGGCTGGTCATGAACTCCTGATCTCAGGCAATCCTCTTGCCTCGGCCTCCCAAAGTGCTAGGATTACAGGCGTGAGCCACCGCGCCCGGCGGCATCAGTGTTTTTTCAAAAGCTCATCAGGGTGAAAAGGCTATGTAGCCCAGTCTTGTGAATCTTCTCATTCACTGATTCAACAAATACTGCACTACCAACCACATAATTAGCACAAAGCCAGGCAACAAATACTTGAATTCTTTTTTTTTTTTTTTTTTTTTTTTTTTGAGACGGAGTCTCGCTCTGTCGCCCAGGCTGGAGTGCAGTGGCCGGATCTCAGCTCACTGCAAGCTCCACCTCCCGGGTTCACGCCATTCTCCGGCCTCAGCCTCCCGAGTAGCTGGGACTACAGACGCCCGCCACCTCGCCCGGCTAGTTTTTTGTATTTCTTAATAGAGACGGGGTTTCACCATGTTAGCCAGGATGGTCTCGATCTCCTGACCTCGTGATCCGCCCGTCTCGGCCTCCCAAAGTGCTGGGATTACAGGCTTGAGCCACCGCGCCCGGCCTGAATTCTTAATAAAAAAAGAAAATAAAAACATGCTTCAATTTTCCTCCAGAGAATGAGAGGCAGGGGACAATAAAAACCAATCTATATCACCTAACCTACTGGGCACTAACAGGCTGATCTCATTTGCTTTGAGGACAAGGCTGCTTCTCACCCCTTCTGCATCTCTTTTCCTTCTTAATGAGCTCCTAAAGAGATGCAGCAGAATTGGGAGATGGCTCAGGGAAGACAGCAGAGTGGAAAGGTCAAGCTGAAAGGTAAAGGGAGGGGATAGAAGCAGATTACCTGTCAACCATCTTCTTAAGTCCCATGGCCCTTTGAAAACTCTGCAAGAAAACGTAGTTCTGTTGATCTGCCTCAGTCTCCAGAACCTCACCCCTAGAACCCTGTTCTAATGAGAGACATAGACTTTTTTTTTTTTTTTGAGACAGAGTTTTGCTCTTGTTGCCCAGGCCAGAGTGCAGTGGCGTGATCTCGGCTCACCACAATCTCCGCCTCCCGGGTTCAAGTGATTCTCCTGCCTCAGCCTCTGAGTAGCTGAGATTACAGGCATGCACTGCCACGCCTGGCTAACTTTGTATTTTTAGTAGAGACAGGGTTTCTCCATGTTGGTCGGACTGGTCTCGAACTCCTGACCTCAGGTGATTTGCCTGCCTCAGCCTCCCAAAGTGCTGGGATTACAGACATGAGTCACAGCACCCAGCCACATAGACATTTTTGAGAAAGCAATTTCCTAGGGGGAAATAGGGAGAGGAAAGCTCTACTTTCAGAATGGATCAAAGAAAACATGCAGGGGTTGGATGGAACACATATTTGAATACCTACTATGTTCTAGACATAGCCTCCCCTCCTGTTACTAACTACATTGTACCCTTGTTACATCAAAAGCCTTTCCCAGTAAAAGATGCACTTATAGTAAATTGATCTGGAAACCTCATCAAACTTCAGCCCAGCCCCTCCTTCCAACTCTGCGTACCTCTTCTACTTTTGTCATCTTTTCCACAGACATGTCTATAGATTTGCTTGATACAGCCTGAGGAGACTGACAGGCTCCTCTTTCTGTTTAGTTCAGTAACCAAGGTTTCAGTAGTCATAGTAACATTTACGCCTGCAACAATAACCCTGGGCCTAGGAGTTGATTGGCCACCTGGCCTGTTGCCCCAGAAACTTTGAAAGAATCCTTGTTCTGCATCCTTCTGTTGATGACACAGGCAATTCTATGAGCAAGGGTCACAGTCCTGATTTTAGGATTTCTTGTGCTAGGGTCCCAAGGAGTATCTGTATGGTCCTAGGTCCAGGGTATGCACACAGTCCCACCAATTCTCTGGTGGCAAATCCTCACGCCTTATACCCTGTTAGAAATGTGCAGATAACATTATCAAATGCCTGTTTTATTAAAAGACAACTATAAAGGACTGATTCATGTTTTATTTGATAATAGTTCATTTTATTAAATAATTTATAAAGTCAGACCAGTGCATTGGCTTGTTAGGGGAAATCATTCCTTCCTACTGTCATATAGCCTGGCAGATTATGTCAGGTGCCAAAACATTCCCTTTTATTCAATTTATTCATGAGAGTGTGGAATTAAAGTAGATCCTTGCATGTCAGGAAAGCTGCAACACATCTGGTTTAAGTGGAGCACAAGGGTAAGTTATTCCACATTCACCAACTTCCCCACTTGACCTCCCACCAGTTCCTGTCTTTTTCCATCAATCAACTCTAAGACGCCCTAAACCCAAACAGTTCCCATTCAAC
The DNA here is from genome assembly GCF_008728515.1 of Papio anubis. Classification (NCBI taxonomy): domain Eukaryota; kingdom Metazoa; phylum Chordata; class Mammalia; order Primates; family Cercopithecidae; genus Papio; species Papio anubis. Next base: position 124,780,528 of record NC_044976.1, read on the forward strand.
TGTGTACAAAGGTATAGATATGGAAGACATCTCTCTCCAACTCTCACCTTTGGAATTAAATAAACCTGGAACAGGGAAGGTGAACTATGGCTGAAACCAAGTGAAGATTTTTAAGAAGCTTTGACAGAAACATTAAGAATAACACCTGAATGCAAATCCAGAAAAAAGTGCTACTGGGGGGAAAATAGTCTTAGCCAATGTTCTAAAAATGCCCATAAGAAAAGGTTGGGGAATTACCCTTTAGACACAAGCTCTAAGAACTCTGGATACAACGGGAACTTCGATGGATACAGTCTGGGCCTGCTGAGTCAGATGTCCCCAGGGCAGCCCGGCAAGCAGCCTGTCTTGCACACTGCAACTGACTGGCTTAATCTACGGCAAGAGTCCTTCAGCTCCATCACAGAGTACTCTCCAATGTGTTATAGTTATCCTTAAAGCTCTTCAATTCAAGGAAGTGCTTGGCACGTTTACTCTTCTGACTTGAGGGGAGGTATGTCACCTGGATGGTTGTTGGGGAGACCTCAGGGGACTGAGTTAGGTCTTTGGCTGCTGACTGGTGGTGTCGCTGAGAGCTCCCAATTCGTGCTTTAACCCTGAAAAACAGAGAGGAGAGGTCACTCACAGAATGAGGACTAATCAAATAAATCAGGGCTTATCCCAGGCTATAAATGCAGCAATAGCCACAAATAGTTAATTGTGTCCTATCTGTCCTATTTAGTAAACTAGTTACTAAAACCCCATCTAGTAGCTTAGAAGTAGCAGAGAGGCTGAGCACGGTGGCTCATGCCTGTAATCCCAGCACTTTGGGAGCCCCAGACAGGTGGATTACTTGAGGTCAGGAGTTCGAGACCAGCCTAGCCAACATGGTGAAATCCCATCTCTACTAAAAATACAAAAACTAGCTGGGCGTGGTGGTGGGTGCCTGTAATCCCAGCTACTTGGGAGGCTGAGGCAAGAGAATCACTTGAACCCAGGACACGGAGGTTGCAAGCCGAGATTGTGCCACTGCACTCCAGCCTGGGTGACAGAGCAAGACTCCATCTCAAAAAAAACAAAAAAAAACAAAAAAAAAGAAGTAGCAGAGAGGCTGGACATGGTCACTTATACCTGTAATCCCAGGACTTTGGGAGGCAGAGGCCAGAGACCGCTTGAGCCCAGGAGTGTTTGAGACTAGTCTGGGAAACAAAGTGAGACTCCATCTCTACAAAAAATTAGCCAGGTATGGTTGCAAGCACCTGTAGTCCTGGTTCCTCAGGAGGCTGAGGCAGGAGGATCGCTTGAGCCCAGAATTCGAGGCTGCAGTTAGCCATGACTGTGCCACTGCACTCCAGCCTGGGCGACAGAGACCCTGTCTCTCTCTCTCACACACACCCTAAAAAAGTAGCAGCACTCCAGCCTGGGTGACAGAATAAAGGCCCTGTTTGGGTGCCCTGACACACACCTACTCACACCAAAAACAACTAGCACCAGAGAAACCAATTTCCCAGAGTTCTTGCCTCTGGCTCAAGCTTTTTCTTGAGAGACAGGTATGCCCTATACAGGTTATCACCTTGTTTTGAAGATTAGGAAAATAAGGGTCCAATAATTAGCTTGCATGAGGTCACAAAGCTAGTTAAGTGACAGAACTGGGATTCGAACCTAAGGTTGTCAGATTTCAAAACCTATACTCTTCACTATACCCATTAAAACATTCCTAGAAACTACCAATCAAACGTAATTTTTTGTTTTTGAGATGGAGTCTTGCTCTGTTGCCCAGGCTGGAGTGCAGTGGCATGATCTCAGCTCACTGCAACGTCTGCCTCCTAGGTTGAAGCGACCTGTCTAAGCCTCCCGAGTAGCTGGGGATTACAGGCGCACACCACAATGCCCAGCCAATTTTTCTATTTTTAGTAGAGACGGGGTTTCACCATGTTGGCCAGGCTGGTCTTGAACTCCTGACCTCAGGTGATCCACCTGCCTCAGCCTCCCAAAGTGCTGGGATTTTTTTTTTTTTTTTTTTTTTTTTTGAGGCGGAGTCTTCACTCTGTCGCCCAGGCTGGAGTGCAGTGGCACCATCTCGGCTCACTGCAAGCTCCGTCTCCCGGGTTCGCGCCATTCTCCTGCCTCAGCCTCCCGAGTAGCTGGGACTACAGGCGCCCGCCACCGCGCCCGGCTAATTTTTTGTATTTTAGTAGAGACGGGGTTTCACCGTGTTAGCCAGGATGGTCTCGATCTCCTGACCTCGTGATCCACCCGCCTCGGCCTCCCAAAGTGCAGGGATTACAGGCGTGAGCCACCGCGCCCGGCCAGTGCTGGGATTATAGCTGTGAGCCACCACGCCTGGCCTTCAGCAGTGAGCTGAGATCCGGCCACTGCACTCCAGCCTGGGCGACAGAGGGAGACTCCGCCTCAAAAAAAAAAATAATAATAATAATAATTTTAAAAAGATTGTGATAAAATACATGTAACATAAAATTTACCATCTTAAGCATTTTTAAATGTATAGTTCAGTAGTGTTAAGTATATTCACAGTGTTGTGCAACCAACCTCCAGAACATTTTCATCTTGCAAAACTGAAACTATACCCACTGAACAACTCCCTATTTTTCCCACTCTCCAGCCCCTGCAACCATCATTCTACTTTCTGTCTCTGAGTATGACTACCTAGGTATCTCATATAACTGGCATCATCCAGTATTTATCTTTCAAAGAGTGAATTTTGAACAGACTTCTGCTGACTTCTAGACCAAATGCCCTTTTCCAGTCTCTCTACATGTTCATTTTCATTAGTGCTCTGAGCAGTTTTTCTTTTTTTTTTTTTGAGACAGTCTCTCGCTCTGTTGCCCAGGTTAGAGTGCAGTGGCATGATCTTGGCTCACTGCAACCTCTGCCTCCCAGGTACAAGTGATACACACACCTTAGCTCCCGAGTGGCTGGGACTACAGGTGGACGCCACCACTCCCAGCTAATTTTTTTTTTTTTTGAGACGGAGTCTCGCTCTGTCGCCCAGGCTGGAGTGCAATGATGCGATCTTGGCTCACTGCAAGCTCCACCTCCTGGGTTCACGCCATTCTCCTGCCTCAGCTTCCCGAGTAGCTGGGACTACAGGGCCCGCCACCAAGCCCAGCTAATTTTTTTTTTTTTTTTGTATTTTTAGTAGAGACGGATTTTCACCGCGTTAGCCAGGATGGTCTCGCTCTCCTGATTTCGTGATCTTCCCGCCTTGGCCTCTCCAAGTGTTGGGATTACAGGCGTGAGCCACCGCGCCTGGCCTAATTTTTGTATTTTTAGCAGAGACAGGGTTACGCCATGATGCCCAGGTTGGTCTCAAACTCCTGGGCTCAAATAATCCACCCATCCCAGCCTCCCAAAGTGTTGGGATTACAAGTATGAACACTGCAGCTGGCCTTCTAAGCAGTTTTTACTAGGACCTTTCATCTTTTTTTTTTTTTTTTGAGACAGACTCTGGCTCTGTCACCCAGGCTGGAGTAGAGTGACACAATCTCGGCTCACTGCAACCTCTGCTTCCTGGGTTCTAGCAATTCTCCTGCCTCAGCCTCTGGAGTAGCTGGGATTACAGGTATGTGCCACCACGCCAGGCTAATTTTTGTATTTTTAGTAGAGATGAGGTTTTGCCATGTTGGCCAGGCCGGTCTCTAACTCCTGGCCTCAAGTGATCCGCCCGCCTTGGCCTCCCAAAGTGCTGGGATGATAGATGTGAGCCACTGCTCCAGGCCTTCGACCTTTCATCCTTTAAGACAAGGTGGCCCATTTTTAGGCACAGAGAGAAGACAGGAGAGACATACCCTTTTATCTCTTGAGAAAGGGCAATATTCAACATAGCAGATTAATTCTTTTTATGGCTAGTAACTAACTTTTTTTTTTTTTTTTTTTTTTGAGATGGAGTCTGGCTCTGTTGCCCAGGCTGGAGTGCAGTGGCCGGATCTCAGCTCACTGCAAGCTCCGCCTCCCAGGTTCATGCCATTCTCCTGCCTCAGCCTCCTGAGTAGCTGGGACTACAGGCGCCCACCACCTCGCCCGGCTAGTCTTTTGTATGTTTTAGTAGAGACGGGGTTTCACCGTGTTAGCCAGGATGGTCTCGATCTCCTGACCTCGTGATCCACCCGTCTCGGCCTCCCAAAGTGCTGGGATTACAGTAACTAACTTTTTATTATTTTGTTTTTTTTTTTTGAGATGGGAGTCTTGCTCTGTCACCAGGCTGGAGTGCAATGGCACGATCTCGGCTCACTGCAACCTCCACCTCCCAGGTTAAAGCAATTTTCCTGCCTCAGCTTCCCGACTGGCTAGCATTACAGGAGCACATCATCAAGCCCGGCTAATTTTTGTATTTTTGTAGAGATGGGGTTTCGCCATGTTGGTCAAGCTGGTCTTGAACTCCTGACCTCAGATAATCCACCTGCCTTGGCCGCCCAGTGTTGGGATTACAGGCGTAAGCCACTGCATCTGGCCTAAGTTTTTATTCCAGATTGACTTTCCTTTCTCACCAAGAACTTTGATTTTAACATTTGCATGAAAATATGAGACTATGTTTAGTATGTATTAAAAACATTCCCAAACAAAAGTCATGAATCCTCTCCTGTGACACAAATGCTCAACAGCTGACTCTATAGTGATAGCCTTTGTTTCAGACAGGGTTACTAATGTTTTAAGTGGTAGTAAAAACAGATTTTTTTTTTTTTGAGATAGAGTATCGCTCTTGTCACCCTGGCTGGAGTGCAATGGCACGGTATCGGCTCATTGCAACTTCCGCCTTCTGGGTTCAAGCAATTCTCCTGCCAGAGTCTCCCGAGTAGCTGGTATTATAGGCGCCGGCCACCAGGCCCAGCTACTTTTTGTATTTTCAGTAAAGATGAGGTTTCACCATGTTGGCCAGGCTAGTCTTGAACTCCTGACCTTGTGATCCACCCTCCTCAGCCTCCCAATGGGCTGGGCGCCCGGCCAAAAAAAGATGTTATTTAATTCTTACTTTTATTGGGCCAAGACACAAAAAGAACACTGAGACTCCATACAGAAGGAATCCCTGTGTGTGCTGAAAAACTATTCCCTTTGCTAGGCTACACCAATTTTGACATTTTTTTGGGCTAAAAAAAGGACAAGAAAAATGCACACAGAAGGAAAAACTTCTCTTACTAGCTTGTATAGTCCCATCTGCTTTCTTTTCTTCTTCTTTATTTTTTTTGAGACAGAGTTTCACTTTTGTTGCCCAGGCTGGAGTATAATGACGTGATCTTGGCTCATCACAACCTCCACTTCCCGGGTTCAAGTGATTCTCCTGCCTCAGCCTCCCGAGTAGCTGGGATTACAGGCATGCACCACCACACCCAGGTAATTTTGTATTTTTAGTAGAGATGGGGTTTCACCATGTTGGTCAGGCTGGTCTTGGATTCTGGACCTCAGATGATCCTCCCGCCTCAACCTCCCAAAGTGCTGGGATTATAAGCGTGAGCCACCGCATCCGGCCACATCTGCTTCCTAATGTAAGAGACTGATCTAATAGTCTAGAACTTGACAACTCTTATGGTATCATGGATTTTGTTCATATTGCTTTATGAAGGTAATTGCATTGTGGGAACAGTCCAACAATACTATACCAGCTCCCTTTGACACCTTCCCCACCAAACTCACACAGTGGCCAGCTCACTCAGGGCCTCTTGATAGCGTAGGTACTCATTCTGGCCAAAGACCTTAGGAAAGAGAAAGGAAGAGTGAGGATCTCTCAGCCTGAGGGATCTCTTTAGTGCCTTGAAGAAAAAACTGGCTTACCCCTGTCCCATAGCGGGCTGTCTCATAGCCATCCAATAGGGTATCGATGAGGGCTTTGCGTACACCCTTGAAAGGTGTACTAGTGTTTCGCAGATCTAGCAGGTAGGAGCGGAAATTCTTGCCCATTAAGGAACGGGGATGCCGGCCTTCAGAATGAAATGGGATTTCTGTGGAGAAAACAGCACAATGATATACTTTCTTTCATAGAATGAAATGGGATTTCTGTGGAGAAAACAGCACAATGATATACTTTCTTTCATTCTTTAGTGGCTTTTTTTTTTTTTTTTTGAGATGGAGTCTTGCTCTGTCACCAAGGCTGGAATGCAGTGGCGGTGATCTTGGCTCATTGCAACCTCCACCTCCTAGGTTTGAGCAAGTCTCTACTCTCAGCCTCCTGATGAGCTGGGATTGGAGATGTGCACCACCATGCCAGGCTTATTTTTGTATTTTTAGTAGAGACAAAAATAGAAAAGAGTTTCACCTTGTTGGTTAGGTTGGTCTTGAACTCCTGGCCTCATGTGATCTGTCTGCCTCACCCTCCCAAAGTGCTGGGATTACAGGCATGAGCCACCGCACCTGCCCCATTCTTTTTTTTTTTTTTTTTTTTTTTTTTTTGAGACGGAGTCTCGCTCTGCTGCCCAGGCTGGAGTGCAGTGGCCGGATCTCAGCTCACTGCAAGCTCCGCCTCCCGGGTTCACGCCATTCTCCTGTCTCAGCCTCCCGAGTAGTTGGGACTACAGGCGCCCGCCACCGCGCCCGGCTAGTTTTTTGTATTTTTAGTAGAGACGGGGTTTCACCGTGTTAGCCAGGATGGTCTCGATCTCCTGACCTCGTGATCCGCCCGTCTCGGCCTCCCAAAGTGCTGGGATTACAGGCTTGAGCCACCGCGCCCGGCCACCTGCCCCATTCTTTAGTCTTTCTAGTTAATTCCCCAAACTCAGAAATAGGTCTAATGAGGCTGGGCGCAGTGGCTTACGCTTGTAGTTCCAGCACTTTGGGAAGCCAGGGCAGGCAGATCACCTGAGGTCAGGAGTTTGACAGCAGCCTGGCCAACGTGGTGAAACCCTGTCTCTACTGAAAATACAAAAATTAACCGGGCATGGTGGTAGGTACCTGTAATCCCAGCTACTGGGGAGGCTGAGGCAGGAGAACCACGTGAACCTAGGAGGTGGAGGTTGTGGTGAGCCAAGATCGTGCTACTGCACTCCAGCCTGGGCAACAGATCAAGACTCTGTCTACAAAAATAAAAAGAAATAGGTCTAATGAAATGAGCGAGTTGAGTTAGAGGGAGATTCTGATTAATGAGACCAAAGGTACAAAGCTATGCCTGAGTGGTCATTTGATGGTAACACCACAGCTGTAACCTACATCAATGACACGTGATAGTGTCATCACATATTTTGCCATCCTGCTTACCCATCCATCCTAGGTTTAAGATATAAACTGTTTTCATAGAGATACAGCATATATGACAAGTGTTGACAGAATGGAAGAAATTCAAGAACAATCTATCTTGGGCTTAGTGAAAAAGCAGGTGCCACCTATCCTTTGTGGAAAAACAAGCAAATTACCATCATCTACTTCATGAAACTAAAGGTCTCAAGAGAAGAACTTTAAAAAACAAAACACCCAGACTCTTTGGAAAATAACCTGCTTATATCATTTCCTTCAGCAAAATCTCTAACCCAGTACTTTCAAAACTCTAGAATTTCCTACTAGCCAGGGATGTGCAGAAAAGACAAATCCTAACATATAAAGTGGGTTCATTACTCTGTTCCCTAGGTGGGCTTTCAGGATCCTAGAATGGACACTGTCAGGTATCCCTTACCAGAGGTACGAATGGCATCCAGAGCTTTCATCCTATACAGATAGTTGTAGCAACCTGTTAAGGAAAAGACTGGTGTTAGGCATAAACCTAAAAAGATTCCCCAGGCCGGGCGTGGTGGCTCACGCCTGTAATCCCAGCACTTTGGGAGGCTGAGGCGGGCGGATCATCTGAGGTCAGGAGTTCGAGACCAGCCTGGCCAACATGGAGAAACCTTGTCTCTGTTAAAAACACAAAATTAGCCAGGCATGGTGGGCACACCTGTAATCCCAGCTACTCAGGAGGCTGAAGCAGAAGAGTTGCTTAAACTGGGGGGTGGAGGTTGCAGTGAGCCGAGATCACACCATTGCACTCCAGCCTGGGCAACAAGAGCGAAACTCCGTCTCAAAAAAGGAAAAAATAAAAAAAATAAAATTCCCCAAACTCCAGCAACTAATAAATGGGCTCTGCATCTAGCATATATCCAGTAACAGGAATAACTAAGGCTTTGCCAGCAGCTTTTGACAACTCTGAGAGAAAAGGAATTCTGGACTTGTGGGACTCCTCACTGAAGCCTTTCAAGAGCTTGCCACATACTTTGATTTCCCTGGGTTTCCAGTTGTAGCAGTCTAGCATCATCATCTGCAAGGAGCTGAGGCTCATACTTGATATCCTGAACCCTGGAGAGTCGAATATCAATCTCTTCTTTCAAGTCCTGTTCACATAAAGAAAAGAATACACAAGTATTTACCCTGCACTCTGCTTTCCACTAATCTGAAAATGGGGCAGAGTTAAAGAACAACTACGACAACAGAAATAGAGAAGATGCTCATGATGCTCATGTAGTTAATAAAATCACCAGATAAGAGGTAAGAATTTAAGAATGAATGTGATTGGGTTTTCCAATAACCTCTCCAAGCTGCACATCTCTAAGCTAGAACTTTTAACTTGCCAGAAATCCTTCAGTTATACAGCATCAACATTATTTCTAATTTTTTTTTTTTTGAGACAGAGTCTCGCTCTGTCACTCAGGCTGGAGTGCAGTGGCGCAATCACAGTTCACTGCAACCTCCGCCTCCCAGGTTCAAGCTATTCTGTCTCAGCCTCCAGAGTAGCTGGGATTACAGGCGCGTACCATCATGTCTGGCTAATTTTTGTATACTTAGTAGAGATGGGGTTTCACCATGTTGGCCAGGCTGGTCTCAAACTCCTGACCTCAAGTGATCCGCCTGCCTTGGCCTCCCAAAGTGCTGGGATTACAGGTGTGAGCGACTGTGCCTAGCCTCTCTTGCCTCAGCCTTCTGAGCAGCTAGGATTACAGGTATGCACCTACCTAGAGGCTACTTAAAAAAAACCACACACACACATATTTAGCTTTTAAAATAGCCAAGTCAAATCCATGGTATAAAAATTTTAAAGATACTAAAAGGGGCTGGGCATGGTGGCTCACACCTGTAATCCCAGCATTTTGGGAGGCCAAGACGGGTGGATCACGAGATCAGGAGATAGAGATCACCCTGGCTAACATGGTAAAACCCGGTCTCTATTAAAAATTCAAAAAATTAGCCGGGCGTGGTGGCGGGGGCCTGTAGTCCCAGCTACTCGGGAGGCCAATGCAGGAGAATGGTGTGAACCTGGAAGGCAGAGCTTGTGGTGAGCTGAAATCGCACTACTGCACTCCAGCCTGGGCAACAGAGCAAGACTCCGTCTCCAAAAAAAAAAAAAAAAAAAAAAGATGCCAAAGGTAGCACCTCTCAGTCACCCAGCAGCAATTACTATTTGCAGTTTCATATCGATCTCTCTTACCTAAGAGAGTTACCAGAGCCCCAGGAAATAAATTTTTTGTTGCAACTTTTTAGAAACTTCCATTGTGAAACATAAAACACACAAAATACAGATAACATATATGTACATTTTAAATAATTATAAAAATCATAATGAACACCTATAACCAATATCCAATTTATGCAATGGAACATTACCACTAACTTTGAAGTCTTGTGTGGCCATCCCTCAATGAATGCTCCCCATCCCAAACCTTGTCAATAGTCTTCATACACTTCTTCCGTTTTATCGTGTCACCCTAAAAAAGATGCTTAGCTTTGCCTGGTTTTGAACTTGATACAAATGGAAAAATACTTTAAGAATCCCTCTGCAAATTGTTTAAAAATTTTTTTTTTCTTTTGAGACAGGGTCACACTCTGTCACCCAGGCTGGAGTACAATGGCACAATCTCTGCTCACTGTAACTTCCTCCTCCCGAGTTCAGGTGATCCTCCTGCCTTAGCCTCCTGAGTAGCTGGGGTTATAGGCACACACCACCATGCATGGCTATTATTAAAAAAAATTTTTTTTCTGAGACGGAGTCTCGCTCTATCACTGAGACTAGAGTGCAGTGGCATGATCTTGGCTCACTGCAACCTCTGCCTGCCGGGTTCAAGCAATTCTCCTGCCTCAGCCTCCCTAGTAGCTGGGACTACAGGCGCATGCTACCATGCCCGGCTACTTTTTTGTATTTTTCGTAGAGATGGGGTCACACTATGCTCGTCAGGCTGGTCTCAAACTCCTGACCTTGTGATCTGCCCGCCTCAGCCTCCCAAACTGTTGGGATTACAGGCGTGAGACACTGCACCCGGCCCATTTTCAAACTTCTTACAGTGACAGGGTTTCCCCATATTGAACTCCTCAGCCAACATGATCAGCCTGCCTTGGCCTCCCAAAGTGCTAGGATTACAGGTGTAAGCCACCTCATCTGGCCTTATTATTTTTTTTTTTTGAGACAAGTCTCACTCTGTCATCCAGGCTGGAGTGCAATGGTGTGATCTCTGCTCACTGCAACCTCCGCCTGGGATCAAGTGATTCTCCTGCCTCAGCCTCCAGAGTAGCTGGGATTACAGGCATGCACCACCACGCCCAGCTTATTTTTTTGTATTTTTAGTAGAGTCGGGGTTTCACTGTGTTGGCCAGGCTGGTCTTGAACTCCTGACCTCAGGTAATCTACCCACCTCAGCCTCCCAAAGTGCTGGGATTACAGGCGTGAGCCACCGCGCCCAGCAAAATTTTAAAAATATACTTGAGGTTGAATTTACATATAATAAATGCATTCATTTTATGTATATAAACTGATGAGTTTGACAAATGAACATACCCCCTTCACCACCACGTCAATCAAAATAAAGAATATTTTCATCACCTGGAAATCTCCCCTGTCCCAACCAGGCAACATGTACTCTCTTTTTTTTTTTTTTTTTGAGACGGAGTCTCGCTCTGTCGCCCAGGCTGGAGTGCAGTGGCCGGATCTCAGCTCACTGCAAGCTCCGCCTCCCTGGTTTACGCCATTCTCCTGCCTCAGCCTCCCGAGTAGCTGGGACTACAGGCACCTGCCACCTCGCCCGGCTAGTTTTTTTTGAATTTTTTAGTAGAGACGGGGTTTCACCGTGTTAGCCAGGATGGTCTCGATCTCCTGACCTCGTGATCCGCCCGTCTCGGCCTCCCAAAGTGCTGGGATTACAGGCTTGAGCCACCGCACCCGGCCCATGTACTCTCTTTTACAGTTCTGCCTGTTCTAAAATTTCATATAAATGGGGTGGAAGCATATGGTACATATTCTTTTGTCAATGGCATTTCGACTTTTCTCACTCAGCATGGTTTTTTAGTCTGTTTGTTTTTGGTGAGACGGAGTCTTGCTCTGTCGCCCAGGCAGAAGTGCAGTGGTTTGATCTCGGCTCACTGCAATCTCTGCCACCTGGTTTCAAGGGATTCTCCTGCCTCAGCCTCCTGAGTAGTTGGGATTTTTTAAATTGTATTTTTAGTAGAGATGGGGTTTCACCATGTTGACTGGTCTAGTCTCGAACTCCTGACCTCAAGTGTTATCTGCCCAACTTGGCCTCCCTTAGTGCTGGGATTACAGGCATGAGCTACCACGCCCGGCCCACTCATCATGTTTTTGAGATTCATTCATGTTTGCAATTTTTTTCATTCAAAAGTATTTTGAGCATTTGTCTTCATATATATATCTTCAGTTTTTCATTTTTTACATTATTCCATATGAATATGCCACTATCTATTTTTTAGAAACAAGGTCTTGCTCTTGCCCATGCTGGAGTGCATCAGTGCAATCATAGCTCACTGCAGTCTGTAACTCCCGGGCTCACATGATGTTCTGGCATCAGCCTTCCAAAGTGCTAGGACTATAGGTGTAAGCCACTGCACTCAGCCCATATAATCATTGAAAAGGGGACATTTGAATTGTTTCTTCTTCAAATATTATGAACAATGCCGCTATGAATAATCTTGTAATCTTGTACATGTTTCTTGGTACACAAGAGCAAAACTTAGTATCTCTATGGTAGGAGAGAAACTGCTGGAGCAGGGATTAGGTACATGTGCAATCTTACCAGACAATGACCAGTTATTTTCCAAAGTGGTTTTACTAATTTATATTTTCACTAGCAATGGTTGAGAATTTAGCAAAAAATTTTTAAGCAAAAGGAATACTGCTCTCAATTAGACCAAGGGACCCCTGAATAGCCAAACTATTGATTGGTTCACGATGTGCTAGAAACTAACCCTATGTCTCTCTCATGAGGCAGGAAGGACTGTTAGGGTTTCAAGCCAGGACATCCTCCTAGAGTCTTTCCATGTAGTATTTCAGCAAGGAACAAAGAGGGAAAGGTTAATAGCACTGGTTAATGAAAGTACAGTGCTCGGCCGGGCGCGGTGGCTCACGCCTGTAATCCCAGCACTTTGGGAGGCTGAGGCGGGCGGATCCCGAGGTCAGGAGATCGAGATCACCCTGGCTAACACGGTGAAACTCCGTCTCTACTAAAAATGCAAAAAATTAGCCGGGCGAAGCGGGCGATGCCTGCAGTCCCAGCTACCGGAGGCTGAGGCAGGAGAATGGCGTGGAACCTGGGAGGCGAGCTTGCAGCGACGAGATCGCCGCCACTGCACTCCAGCCTGGGCGCATTGCCGGTGACTCTGTCTCAAAAAGAAAGTACAGTGCTCTAGGAGCTGGAGGGAGTCATGAGCTCTAGGTCTACAACTAACCTGTTTTTCGCTCAGCAACAACAATTACTTCGAGTACCTGCTATGTGCAGGCTCCTGGCACTAACCTGTTTTCATTCAACAAGAAATTACTCGAGCACCTACTACGTAGGTCCTGGCTTTTACAGTCGCGGAACAAAACTGGTATGGTGCCTGTATCTTGAAGCCATGGCTCAGCTGTGGAAGAGAGAGGCATGTTTTAAACAAATGGACAAACATAAAAAGAAAATTATGGTAAATGCTATGAAAAAAAAATCAAAGTAAAATGCAAATAAAAGAGGGAACCACCAAACAGTACACTTGAAGCAACATTTTAAGCTTAAGATTAAAAAGAATGAATGAGCCAGCCAAATGAAGGCCATTCCAGATCAGAGGAGCAAAAGAGGGAAAATTCAGCCAGGGGTAGAGCTGGGTCCCAGTGATCTGGGGGAGAGCCGTCATGAGGTTGGTATGGTGCTTTTGCGTCTTTTAGTTAGAAACTTAAAGACTAAAGAAGCAGAATGAGGGTGACAGCAGAGCACAGTGACCTTATTCACATATGGGTTTGAGATGCCTATTAGAAATCCAAGTCAAAATGTCAGGGTAGTCAGTTCTAATATATGCATGGAACTCAGGAAAGAGGCTCCTGGATACAGATAAATTTCATCTAGAAGCAAAAGCCAAGGAAAGGAAGACAATCACCTAAGGAGAAGTACAGACAAAGATAAAAGACCACTGGGTTATTCACTTCCCTACATATTCCTCTGGTAAACTGCTTCCTTTTCCTGGGCATGTTGGTAACATGAATGGTGGAAACTACGTGATTTATGGAGCTCCCAGCTAAGTCTACAGTTATGTAGGAGGTAACCCTTCTCATTGCTCTTGGTTAACCTTTAATGATCTCAACCCCATCCCAATCAAAACGTAAAACACTGGGTAGTTTAAGATGAGCTGGGAAATACTTTACTACAAAGAGTTGGGAACTCCGACCCAAGCCCTTCACAGGATACAATAACAGAAGTTCTTCTGCTTGCCACAGCACTGGAGCAGGAGCCAAGTTCCAAAGTACAGCGCCTCTGCTCAATTTAGGAACGCTACCACAAGTGCACGCAAAGAAACACGAGAATTAAAGTCATCACTAAAGGCAGAGCAAATCTCATTCTTGACCCTAAAAGATCTTGCTGGAAAGTGCATAAGTTTAATCCCGTGCCCTAAGGACCTACCTTTGGGCATTTTGTGTCCCACAGGGACATGAGGTCCCTTCGAGATTTCATTGCAAAGCGCACATTCGCCTCTTCACAAAAATAAATAGCGTACAAACACCTGTCCAAAAGATGTAAGAACTTTAATAAAAAGACATTGTTGGGCATTTTTACATGCCTTCACATTCCAAATCGCCAGATTCTGGCTCTCGAATGTTTCAGGGTAAAAAACTTTGGGGCAAAGCAAAGACCGTTAAGATAGGGTGGATCTAAGAAGCCAGTAGCAGGGAGGCGGGGTCTGTGCTCTAGTGTTAGAGGGAAAGTTCTAGACCAAAGAGGCAATCGGCTGGAGAAGATTTTAAACTCCCACCTACCCTGGAATAAGTGAATCAAAGCCCCATAAAGCAGGTGAGTGGGTGGCGAATGCAGGCGGGGGGAACAGCCTCAAGAAGAGGCCCCTACTGGTTAAGATGCGACAGCAGTGAATGGGGTGGGGGAATCTCCCCTCACCAGGTCTCGCAGGCCATCACCAGCACGATTCACCCCGGATAGCCAGTTACTGCCGGACGCCATGGCCTCACTCGCGCAGAATTGTTCGGGCTTACCTCTGCTGTTCCTGTTGGTCGGGGCCCAGGCCTGCTGCAGGATTCTCATCCCATCCCCACTGGGCCTGAAAACATGGCGGCTGCGGGGCAGGGCTGGGAAGAGAACGATGCCTTCCAGCCTCCCCCTGACACGTGACTCAGGCAGGCAATGGCACCCAGGGAGCGTCGAGCGCTGAGATCGTGAACTACGACAGTAAGAGGAAGCCGCGGGCCATCCCTGGGTCACGTGTGGTAGAGGCAGGCCGTGAAGGAGGCGGAGCCACTCGCGGGAGCCGGTGCCAGGTGGCTCCTGTGACGGGCACGCACGTTTGCGTGCGCGCCTTTAGCGTCACGCGCTGGGGACGCAGGAAGGCAAGTGGGCGGGGAAAGGCGCGAGAGCGAGCGCGAGAGGGAAAAGGAGGGAGGTGGGAAGAGGTGGGAATCTTATATCACGTGACAGGGCGGCGCGGCCCGGGTGTCAGTGGGAGGAGACTGAGGTAAGTTGGGAGCGCAGCGGCGTTGGCGGCGGCGGCGGCGGCAGCGGCAGCGCGGCGGGCCGGTATTGTCCGCGGCCCCTTTAAATCCGGCGCGGATCCCCCTTTAATTCTCCCCTGCCCCCGCTGTATGCCCCTCGGTAGGTCTCTGCGTTCTATCGCCCCTCGTAGTCATCATGTGACTGCTCCCGCGAGTCGGCCGCCGGAGGTTTTGCTTATGGCTGTCTGGGGCCCAGTGGGCCGCGCTGCCGGGGCCCTGATTTGGGTGGCGGGCCGGGGCGGGGCTGGCGTCGCAGTGAAGTTGGGGGCCATGCGCCAGAGCCCGGGAGAGGGGAGAGAGCGAGAAAGAGCGCGAGCGAGCGAGGCCTGGGCCTCGGTTCATGTAGGGGCCCTCTTCACCTCTCGGCCGGTGCCTGTGCGATGGAGAGGGCCTCCTCCCTACACTCCACTGCGGGCCAGCCCCCTGGGATCCCGGGATCCTCGGGCCTGGTTTGGGGTGGCGTGGGGGAGGGAGGGCGATGGTGGACGCCCCAAACCCCCATGTGGCCCTCAGTTTGGGTGTGCGAAGGATTACCTGTTCCGCTGGGAGGTGGAAGGAGATTGGCCCCTGTGGGCTCTCGATGTGGCGCTGAGGGGGGTGAGCTTCCCATCTCCAACACGCGTGGGCTTGCGTCCTCTCCGTTTCCTGCGCCTCCTTGTCAGCTCCTTTTCCCTCCCTTCTTTCTCATACTCAAACTCCAAAGTTCTTGAATATGTTTTGTTGTCTTTAGCTTCCTGTTTATACTGTAGTTTGGGCGTACCCTAAAACAATTATGTTATTTGGGGAAGTTAGACATGGAAGCCCCCATAGTGTATTACGCTTTTAAGGACGTCACTAGAGCACTGGGTATTTAGTTCACTTTTCTCTCATAATGGGACAGGGAATGCCCAATTTCTTTCAAACTCCTAACCTTTGTGGACAGCTCTTTAAATTGCTTTGCAAACTGATGTCAGCCAAACTGGAGACGTCTTTCCACCCTTCTTGAAATGTAGCCACCTCTGGTGTGGGATGTTGTGGAAGAAAACATCACAGTAACAGGCGTTTTGTTATTATTGTTAACGTTTTGCCTTTTGACTCTCCCTTCTGATTATTACATGGAGAAATCTTTTTTGTCTTCTCTCCCATCCTACCTTCCTCCGCCCCACATCCTGCCTGTATACCACGACTTGCTGTATGCACAGCATTACTAGCAAAATTGCATTTGTGAGAATTAAAAACATTTTGGAATGTATCAGTTGATAAAACTGCTTTGAAATTCAATTCCATTGTACTTAAATATTAGACTGTCCCAATGATTATGAGAATTCAAAACATTTTGGTTGTGCACGCTGACAAAACTGCTTTGGAGAGATCTGACACCATTGTCCTTTAAAGGACGGACTATCTCAAACATTTGTTTCCCTTTGTGAATGGGAAGTATTGCTGGCACGTAAAACCAGCATGAAACAAAATGTCCTGTTTCGTTTTTAATTCCAAAAAGCTCCTCCTGCTGTGTCCTTACTGGGGTAGCCACTCTTTGCTAACCCAGGATTTCAGGGTGGGGTGGGGAAGGGATGCAGGGACCATTTCAGCAAAGCATCTACAGAAATGAAGGTCTGCTTAGAGGTAGCAAGTTTCCTTACCCAACCCAGTCCAGCTTCAGCTCTCTGAATTCACTTTAAATTAGATTGTAAGCTCCTTGAAAGTGTGTCACACTGCTTTTTGTATTTTCCTGAAGTATTGGACACATAGTAGATTCTCAACACACATTTAGTTTTTCAGTGAAATTTCTCTGGCTATTTTTTACAGCTTGGTTTTCAAAAGAGTCAAGGCACCCCTGTGTTGAAACCTGTAAGGCTTACTTCCTCGCGACTGGCTTCCTTGGTCTCCAAATACTCTCACCCTACTTCCTCAAGTGACAAGAAGAGCAAAGTGGGCAACAAGATCGCCCAGTGAGGAATGGAATGGTCTGCTTGTTACTACCTCAGCCTCAAGTGATCTCATTCCAGATAATCCCATTTTTGACTCAGTTTGCCTGTACGCTGTCACTACTAGGTGGTAAATTTCTTAGTCGCCATTTCAAGCACTTGTGAGTGGAAATGTTACTAAAGTAAGAGTGATTAGGAGGGTTTTTTTTCTTTCTTGGTTAATTATATATTTCAAGATGACTTTTTAATATGTTTACATCTGACTGCAGTATAGCGTAATCGTGATATAGCTAGTCATGCAGTTTATGCCTCGGGTAATTACAACTTTATTCACAAATTGATATTCGCCACAGTGAGTAGAAAAAAACAGTCATCATTATTTGTAAGTTACAGTAGTGGATTGTCGACTATGCCATATTAGAAAGTTCATCTTGTTTCCATTTTAAAACAAAAATAGTTTTCCTCATCTTGATACACGATATATGTGTATATGTAGTCTTGTTGATTTGGATTCGGTACTTGGTTAACAACTTTTTTTTTTGTAAAGCTGGAAACTTGGCTATAATGCTAACCTGAAAAATGGGCTACTGTGTAGCAAATAATCCTTCTAGCTTGAAATATTTATGGGTCTTGTGTGCCTATATAAGGTGTAGGGAAGAGGTAATGGCTTAAAAATTACCTTGAAGCTGCCTTAAAAAAATCTTCATGATGCAAAGACCTGTGTAACCTATTGACGCAACTTGGTGAAGAATTTGGTATTAGAAAAAGTCAACTCTCTGTGGCCATCCAAGAAAATCAGATAAATTCACTTCCCACAGTTAATCCTTGCATATTTCTTTAGAAGTCCTTTCCTCCCACCTCTAATCCAGTAATATTCTGGGCAGTCTGTAAATTATGCTGTATAAGGTTTCATTAACAAGAAAAATTAAAATATAGAGCAGAAAGCATAAACTATCCTCTCTGAAGCAAAATAAAGGCAGAGTAAATCTATTATTTTGAGCACTCCATCATATGATTAATGTTTTCTTTTGTACTAAAATGCAGTAGCCAGATTGCAATTATAAAACAAAGTATGAACTAAAGGAATGAAATTCAGTAGAATCCTTCTCGTTGTTAGAAGTCTTGTAACAAAACTATATTCTGGTTTGGGGAAAGCCCCAGGTGTTCCCTTGGTGTCTCTTTAAAGACTCAACTAAGTCATCTTGCCAAAGCATTAAGGTCTCAAGTTTAAATGATTTCCTAGGAAGCACTTTTCTTCCAAATAAAACTTTGTGCTGATGCTTTGGTTATTTGAGACAAATTTGAGACCCTTTGTGCATTAAGGTGGAGTGTGGTAATTGCCATCTTGGTTTCTTTGTGAAAATGTGGACTCAGGAGACCAAGAGTAGCTAACCCAGAAAGCAGTGAATCATTTCAGTTAAACAGAGATTCTGACAAAAATCGTTGGGGCCAATATGTACCCTGTTGAAGGCTGTGGTTTAAAACAAAACCCCAACAAAACAATAAACAAACCCACAGCATACTGAGAGATGAAACTTGAGGGAGAAAGAAGAGTCTAGACTTGAACTTGTGCCTCCCAAACAATGGAGGTCAAGCATGCAGCTACATAAAAAGGCTTGCAAGGCAGGCTGTTTCTTAGGTGATTGGAATATAGTATTTAAAATTATTTTTCGGGAGTAGATCAATTTCCCTTCCTGGAAGGCTTTTTGTTTCCAGACATTACTGATTGTTCCTACTTCCTGCCAAAAGGTACTTTTTAGATGCTTGCACCTATATAAAAGGCTTTGATTATTAGCTAAATGTAAAGTGCTTATATAGGGACTAGTAACCAAACTGCTGTAACTTCTTTAAAAGTTGCTTACACATGCTTTATACATTTCTTGTTACATAAAAAATGGATTAATAGCTATAGCTCCTAAGGAATTGATCAAGCTAATTATGTTGTAAGAATAAATGAATCTTCTTGATTTGTTCCTTTGAAGAAGTGAAAGTGTTTGGTGCTGAAGGTGCTGGTGAGAGTTAACATATTTTGCCCACGTTTAATACCTAATTTTCTTTTTAAATCTTTCAGTATTCTACCTTGTAAATAATACTCGTTATTTGTATATACTGTAAATGATGATCGCCGGTGGGCACTAACCGGTTCGGGAAACTGGGAACACCTCAAACCAAAACCAGACACAGCACGCTAGCTGCCACAGGTAAATAACCCAAAGCATATGGATTCATATAGCATTGCCAGCTGATGCTGGTTTCCATGCAAAGTGCCAGCATCATTCTGTGCTTTGAACTGTTGGTTTAGGTTCCTATTTTGTTTCTAGTCGCTGGCCTGTTTTTACTTAGGTTCTGATAACTGTTCATGACATGCTGTAAAGCAGAATGCTTACTTTTTTGTTGTTTAATAGTGTGTTATGAGGCTTTTTAGCACTTCTATTAGGGTCCTTGTGCTTTTATCTTTTTTTTTTTAAGATGGGATTCTCCCCTTTGCATAGGTCAGGAGTGCTGTGGCACAGTCACCTTCATTGGTAGCCCTCAACTTCTGGGCTTAAGTGATCCTCCCTACCAGCCTCGGGTGGAGTAGGTGGAACTACTCAGGTGCACACTACCATACCAGGCTTATTTGCAAAATTTTTGTAGAGATGGTAGTCTTGCTGGGCGCTGCCCAGGCTGGGTCTTGAACTCCTGGGATTATAGGTGTCACCGTCTGCCTCTATAACTCTTAAGATATTTAAGATAGCATTTCCTCTCTTACCTGGGCCATTTTAGCAATACCTTCTTGTTTCTAGACCTTCCACCTTGATATCTCTCTCTTTTTTTTTTTTTGAGACGGAGCCTTGCCTATTGCCTGTGGGCTTTGAATGAAATGGTCGCACCTTGGCCTTTTCACTGCAATCTCCTCACCTCGGGTCTTCAAGCAATTCTCCTTGCACCTCAGCTTCCTGAGTAGGCTGGGATTATAGAAGGAAGCAAATTTCCACGCCCAGCTCATTTTTATTTTTAGTAGAGACAGAGTTTCAATCGTTGGTCAGGCTAGTCTCAAACCTCTGCCTCTATGCGGATCTCGACTGTCTCGCCCCCTCCCAGGGTACTGCTGGGATTACAGGCATGAGCAACTGCACCCCATCCCACCTTTGATATCTCTGTAGCCAGCCTTTTCCCCATTCTCCCAGATTTTAAATCTTGCTCCCTTTTCCCCCAACTTATCTTTTTATTTTCCTATCCGTCCCATTGAGCTCCTACCTGATTGTTCCTTTCCCACAAGGAGCTTTGGCAGCTTCACTGTGTTTCTTCAAACTAAACCTAAAACACCTAGGAGAGCATTGCTCAATTTTAAGTTTTAAAGGAGTAAATTAATCTCCTTGATATTAACTTTGATGTAGATATATTCTGTTTCTCACATCAGGTTGATGTTAGCGTTGTAATGTGAATGAATTACTTATATTTGATTATGGTCAGATAAATTGAATATGTAAGAGACTGGAATTTCCTTGTGCATTTTTCTTTCATCTGGTGTTTCAGGTGAATTTCTGGTAGAATTATAATACTTAGTTGGGGCAGTAAAATTCCTAGTATCTTAACATATACTGGATATACAGAAGATATGTTGAGTCTATTGTCAGACTTGTAGTATTCTAAGCTCTAAGAATAAGAGGATGGTGTTATCACAGAAATAAGAACAGAGTTTACACATGGCTTTGTAACTTAATATGAATTAAGTGTAAGCAGATGTCAGAGTGGTTCTGTGATTCTAAGACTGTGGTGTCCCTTTAACTGTGAAGATTGGTGAATGAGTTCCTACTCTTTCTGTAACAGTTTCTCTACTCAGTTTTTGTCATTTTACTGATTTAAGCATCTTTTTTGAGGTGAGCCTTGCTCTGTTGCCTAGGCTGGAGTGCAGTGGCGCCTCAGTTCTCACTGCAACCTCCTGTCCTCCCGGTTCAAGCAATTCTCCTGCCTCAGCCCGGGAGTAGTTGGACTCCACGGGTGCTCTACCACACCCAGCTAATTTTGTGTTTCTAGTAGAGTCAGGCTCTTACCATGTTGGCCAGGCTGGTCTTGAACTACTGACCTCAGGTGATCTGAGGCCTCGGCTCCCAAAGTGCTGGAATTACAGGCGTGGAGCCACCACCAAGGCCATCCCTGGATTTAAGTGTCCTAAATGGTGCTTTATTACTTGCTCATTTGTTACAAGGAAAAGAAAATTGGGGCAGTGGAGACGATCTATAGGTTTTGTTCTCTAAACTGTTGCCTCATGATTATGCTTTCTTGATCTCATCTCACCTAGGCCACTGCAGAACAAATTAGACTTGCACAGATGATTTCGGACCATAATGATGCTGGACTTTGAGGAGAGAAGTGAAACAAGTACCACCTACTAAAATGCCTGCGAGAGCATACGACTAAGGCCTAATCAAATAATTACAGATGTAGATGCTGTATTTCTCCTTGTGGTATTGGGAGAATTTTCACCTGAAATATAATAGGTCAGGCTGATAAATAAGTGTTTTCATTCCCTCTCATTTATTGTAGCCCTCTTTGTTTTGTTTTTTGTTTTTTTTTTTCAGATGAAGTCTCACCTGTCACCCAGGCTGGAGTGCAGGGCATGGATATTTGGCCAGTTGCAGCCCCGCCTCCTGAATTCAAGCAATTCTCGCGGCCTCAGCCTCCGAGTAGTTATTGTGGGATTACAGGCTTGCCACCACTGGCTAATTTTGTATTTTTAGTAGAGGTGGGGTTTCACCATGTTGGCCAGGCTGGTCTCAAACTCCTGACCAGGTGATCTGCCTGTTCTTTCAGCCTCCCAAAGTGCTGGGATTACAGGGTGAGCCACCGCACTCTCGCCTCTATTGTAGCCCCTTGGATAGATACTTAGTTTGGAAATTTTATCTTAATTTTAACCTCTTGCCTGTTGCTGATGCCATTTGTAGAAACTGAGCAGTTGTGGATATAGGAAATGTGGAAATTCATGCTGAAGCCTGTGTGTTTCAGAGTTTGTCTCTGTATTTGATGCTTAATTGCTTTGTAAATACTTTTTGACCTCATCCCTGAACCACAGGTGTTAATATTTGGCTTTTGGAAACAGAATACCTCAAAATTGCCTTTTTTTAGGGGTAGGTGGTTCTTGGAAACCTACAGGGCAATTCCTACATCCTTTTTCTTTCTTTTTTTTTTTTAAATTTTGAGACGGAGTCTGTTCTCGGTGGGCCCAGGGGCTGGAGGCAGTGGCTGGATCTCACTCACTGCAACCTCTGCCTCCTGGGTTCAAGCTGATTCTGCCTCAGCCTCCCAAGTAGCTAGGGCTGCAGCACCCACCACCACACACTTCTGTATAATTTTTGTATTTTTAGTAGAGACAGGAGCCACCTCATGTTGGTCAGGCTGGTCTCAAACTCCCTGACTCAAGTGATCTCCCACCTCGCCTCCCAAAGTGCTGGGATTATAGGCATGAGCCACTGCGGCTCTGGCCCCTCATCTTTTGCCTTTTAAACTCACTTTTTTCTAAACTCAGCTGGATACCGCTTCCCTTCACCTAGTTTTCATTAGAGGGAGATAAGGCTGTTCTACTGTATAATTTTTCTCTTTTCAGTTGATTGATATTACAGGAAAGAACCAGGATGAATGTGGTGATTGCTTTGCATGACTGCAATGGAGATGTCATCAGAGCCATCAATGTTCTTCTGAAGGAAACCCGTGACACGGTAGAGTGCTTATAGAGTGTTCCAGGACATGGGTCCCTCAATTGGGAGGCTGGTAATATTCTAAAAGTAGCAAGTGGCAACACACCTTAAAAGCAGTTAATCTTTTTTCTCAAAGTAAAGTTGGGAACTTCTTTGGAGATTGTTCACCACGGGTTACAGATACTTAAAATTTATGTGTACTCATCCTCTTTATGAGGATAATGGTCATAGGAGAAAACAGTGAAATCAGTCTCAGCACTGGCCTGAAATAAATTCATTTATTCCAGGCTAGTGACTTGTTTTCAGGCTGTGGGTTAGTTGAATTAGAGGTGCTGCATTTGATAGCCTTGATATTGCTGTTGAACAAAAGTCACACACTATATTTGATTCTGGTTTTGGTTTTGCTTTTTTCCTATTTATTTATTTATTTATTTATTTATTTTGAGATCTATCTTTGCTCTGCTGTCTAGGCTGGAGTGCAGTGGCTGATCTCAGCTCACTGCAAACTCTGCCTCCCGGTTCACGCCATTCTCCTGCCTCAGCCTCCTGAGTAGCTGGGACTATGGGTGCCCAGCCCACCGGGCGCCCCTCGGGCTAAGCTTTTGTCTTTTTAGTAGAGACAGGGTTTCACCGCGGGTCTCGATCTCCTTACCCCCACCTTAGCCTCCCAAAGTGCTGGGATTACAGGCTGAACCAATCGCATTCTGGCCTTTTTATTTCATTTTTATTTATTTTACATATTTGATTCTGGATATCAGGACATTCCCTCAGTATCAGCTTTGCATTGCACAATACTGTTTCATTGCCTGAACTTATTTCTGTTGAGGTAGCGAAACAAGCTTTGTAGCTCAAGGACCATCCCTGAGATGATAGGGGATATCTTGGGTGATCTCTTGCTCCTGGAATTAGACAAGTTGCTTTCACTTCTCCTTCCCACTTCATGAGAATTCTGCCTTTGTGCTTGTCTTATGCGTTTTGTAGCAAATTGTAATCCTCTCTGACTGCCTTATTAACCTTCAGAATGTTCCTGCAGTGCTTACCAGAGAAATTCTGTTTTTTAATAAGCAGTGTATTATTATTATTATTTTGAGACAGGGTCTTTACTTTTGTGGTCTCTGGCTGGAGCAGTACTGACATGCTGCAACCTCCTGTCCTGGGCTTAGGTCATCCTCCCACTTCAGCTCTTCCTGAATAGCTAGCTGGGACTACAGGTGCATGCAAACCGCCCCGTACTGATTCCCATTTTGTGCAGATCCGTGGTCTCCTGCCGCTGCGGGTTGGTTTCTAAACTCCTGGGCTCAAGCAGCTGCCTGCCTCGCCCTCCCTCAAAGTGCTGGGATTATGGGTATGAGCCACTGCACCTCATCCAGTGTATTACTTTGAAATCATTTTCTGCTATTGGGTGCTATACTGGGGCTCTTATTGGGATAGATATTAAAATTTATCCTTAGAGATAACAACTTTTTTTTTTTTTCCTTGAGTCAGAGTCTTGGTCTTGTTGCCCAGGCTGGAGTGCAGTGGTGCGAACCTGCTTTCTGCAACCTCCACCTCCCAGGTTCAAGTGATCTCTATGCCTCAGGCCTCCTCGGAGTAGCTGGGATTACAGGCATCTACCACCACACCTGGCTAATTTTTTTTTTGAGATGGAGTCTCTCTCTGTCTCCCAGGCCAGAGTATATCCCTGCTCACTGCAAACTCCGCCTCCTGGGTTCAAGCAGTTCTCATGCCTCAGCTTCCTGAGTAGCTGGGACTACAGGCATGCACCACCATGCCTGGCTAATTTTTTGTGTTTTAGTGGAGACAGTGTTTCACTATGTTACCCAGGGTGGTCTTGAACTCCTGAGCTCAGCCAATCCTCCTGCTTCGGCCTTCCAAAGTGTTAGGATTACAGGTATGAGCCATGGAACCTGGCCTCAGATACAACAACTTTCTGATACTACAGAGTCACTCCAGCTAAATGCAGGAGGTTTGTCAATTTCTTTGAGACAATGGGAAATAATAATGGAAAACTTTTAACAACAATTGAATTTAAATTGGTGGATTTTTTTCTTCAAAAGTGTAGTCCTGTATTAAATTTTACACTATTGACCTTATTTGAATATTTACTGTCTGGTCAGTCAAGATATAATGCTTTTGATTTGTTTTGGGTTTACTCTAGAATAATTGTCTCTAGATTTTATGGGGGGAGTGAGGTGGGGCTATTTATGTTTTTTTAAAAGTCTGAATGTTTTTTCGCATATCACATTTTATCTTACCTTCCAGCATCTTCTGTCTAGTGCTGTAAGGCTAATGTTACACAGTATCAAAAAAGAAAATAAGCTGGAGAATACAGGTTTATGCTACGAATAGACCAGCTACTAGTGAAACCAGTGGGAAGCAAAGTCAGCTACCAGGGATGTTGGATGTATTTGGGTGGGTGAGATCATTTCAGAAAACTGAGGGTGCCTTTGGGAAGATAATAGTAATTCTTTTTCCTTATAGACCCATCTGGTGCCAGCAGCAGATGTGCATACAGAGGAGGGAGAAAGGTTACAGTTTCCTGAAACTTGCCAGGTTTTGAGACAGTAGCATAAATTCTAAAAGCTGTTTTGAGTCTAGCTTCCAGAGTGTTCCTGGTGTATATTTAGCTACAGGGTTGTTCTAACTTACTGTGAGCATAAAATGACCCACCAACTGTAATGTGTAATAGGCTTGGGTTGGAAGAGTAGGCAGCCACAAACTTCCAAGTCCTGGGTAGGTAGTCTTTTTAAAACAAATGAATTAAGAGTTGGGTTCTTGGCCCTGCCACCCAGGCTGGAGTGCAGTAGCATTATCACCGCAGCCATGGACACCTGGGCTCAAGCAACCCTCCCACCTCAGCCTCCTTAGTAGCTGGGACAACAGGTGTGTGCCACCACACCGGTTTTTTTTTTTTTTTTTTTTTTTTTGAAGATGGAGTCTCGCTCTGTTGCCCAGGCTGGAGTGCAGTGGTGCGATCTTGGCTCACTGCAGCCTCCACCTCCTGGGTTCAAGCGATTCTCCTGTGTCAGCCTCCCAAGTAGTTGGGACTACAGGCGCCTGCCACCACGCCTGGCTGATTTTTGTATTTTCAGTAGAGATGGGATAAACATCATATTGGCCAGGCTGGTCTCAAACTCCTGACCTTATGATCCGCCTGCCTTGGCCTCCCAAAGTGCTGGGGTTACAGGTGTGAACCACTGCGTTCGGCCTATTTTTTATTTTTATTTTTTGAGATGGCAGTTTTGCTCTTGTTGCGCGGGCTGGAGTGCAATGGCTTGATTTTGGCTCACTGCAACCTCTGCCTCCCGGGTTCAAGCAATTCTCCTTCCTCAGCCTCCCAAGTAACTGGGATTACAGGCATGCACCACCACGCCTGGCTAATTTTTTTTTTTTTTTTTTTTTGGAGACAGAGTCTCGCTCTGTCACCCAGGCTGGAGTACAGTGGCACGATCTCTGCTCACTGCAAGCTCCGCCTCCCGGGTTCGCGCCACTCTCCTGCCTCAGCCTCCCGAGTAGCTGGGACTACAGGCGCCGCCACCTCGCCCGGCTAATTTTTTTGTATTTTAAGTAGAGACGGGGTTTCACCGTGTTAGCCAGGATGGTCTCGATCTCCTGACCTCGTGATCCGCCCATCTCAGCCTCCCAAAGTGCTGGGATTACAGGCTTGAGCCACCGCGCCCGGCTACCTGGCTAATTTTTGTATTTTTAGTAGAAATAGGGTTTCGCCATGTTGGTCAGGCTGGTCTTGAACCTCTGACCTCAGGTGATCCGCCCACCTTGGCCTCCCAAAGTGCTGGGATTACAGGCATGAGCCACTGCACCTGGCCCCAGCTGTTTAAAAAAAAAACACACATTTTGAGAGGTGAAGTGAAGGTCTTGCTGTATTTTGCAGCCTGGTCTCAAGCACCTGACTTCAAGCAATCTTCCCACCTCTGTGAAATTATTACTTTAGTAAACTACTTACTATGGACAATTGACTCTTTATAATATGTAGATATTCTTTTATTATATACATATATATTTTTTGAAATGGAGTCTCGTTCTGTTGCCAGGCTGGAGTGCAGTGGCATGATCTCGGCTCACTGCAACCTCTGAGTCCCAGGTTCAAGTGATTCTCCTGCCTCAGCCTCTGGAGTAGCTGGGACTACATGTGCGCACCACCCCGCCAAGCTAATTTTTGTATTTTTGGTAGAGACAGGGTTTCACCATGTTGGCCAGGCTGGTCTTGATCTCTTGACCTCATGATCCACCTGCCTCAGCCTCCCAAAGTGCTGGGATTACAGGCGTGAGCCACCACAGCTGGCCTACAATTTTTTTTTTTTTTTTTTAATTTAAAACTTACCGGCTGGGTATGGTGTCTCACACCTGTAATTCCAGCACTTTGGGAGGCTGAGGCACGTGGATCACTTGAAGTCAGGAGTTCCAAGACCAGCCTAATCAACATGGTGAAACCATGTCTCTACTAAAAGTAGAAAAATTAGCCAGGCGTGGTGGCATGTGCCTGTAATCCTAGCTACTTGGGAGACTGAGGCATGAGAATCACTTGAACCTGGGAGGCGGAGGTTGCAGTGAGCCAAAATCAAGAGCCACCGCACTACAGCCTGGGTGACACAGTGAGACTCTGTCTCAAATATATTAAAAAAATAATAAAAATAAAATTTACCATTTTAGCCTTTTTTCTTTTCTTTTTTTCTTTCTTTTTTTTTTTAAATCCAAGACAGTGTTTTGTAATCCCAAAATGCTGGGATTACAGGTGTGAACCACCGCACCTGGCCCTGTTATAATTTTAAATTTCGTTTTTTTGAACTTAAAAAACTTTGTGGACTGGATTTGATTATGCCTGTAAGCCTAGCACTTTGGGAGGCTGAGGAGGGAAGATCGCTTAAGGCCAGGAGTTCAGACCAGCCTGGCAATATGGTGAGATCCTGTCTCTTAAAAAAAAAAAAAAAAAAATTCAAAAATTAGCTGACTGTGGTGGCATGCGCCTGTGGTCCTAGCTACTTAGGAGGATGGGGCAAGAGAATCACTTGAGAGCCCAGGAGCTGGAGGCTGCAGTGTGCCATGATCACACCACCACACTCCAGCCTGGCTATAGAGTGAGACCTTGTCTCTTAAAAATACTTTTATTATGGTAAGATATATTACATTAGACTTATTTTAAAATGTATAATTCAGAGACGTTAAGTACGTTCATAATGAGTGTGGTCATTACTACTATTCATTTCCAGAACTTGTTCATCATCCCAAATAGTAATTCTGTATCCATTAAATAATAAATCCTCATTCCTCCCTGTTCCCAGCTTCTAAGTAACCTCTTCTATATTCTGTTCTGTTCTTCTTTTTTAATATGTGTGCTGCCGAAGTGAGCACTTACTTTCTTTAAGCAAATCTCAGAACTGTGTGAGACCGTTCTGTTTTCTTTTTTCCTTTTTTTTTTTTTTGAGATAGGGTCTTCTGTCGCCCAGGCTGGAGTGCAGTGGTGTGATCATGACTCACTGCAGCTTCTGCCTCCTGGGCTCAAGCAATTTTCCCACCTCAGCCTCCCGAGTAGCTAGGACCACAGGCGTGTGGCACCGCACCTGGCTAACTTTGGTATGTTTAGTAGAGACAGGGTTTTGCCATGTTGCCTAGGATGGTCTCAGACTCCTGGCCTCAAGTAATCCACCCTCCTTGGCCTCAGAAAGTGCTGGGATTATAGATATGAGCCACCATCCCTGGCCCTGTTTTCTGTTTCTATTTGTCTGTTTTAGATATCTCATATAAGTGAAATCATGTAATATTTGACCTTTTGTTTCTAACTTACTTCACTTAGCGTAATGTTTCAAGGTTCATCCATATTGTGACATGGGTCAGAATTTCATTCCTTTTTAAGGCTAATATTCCATTGTACATATATGTGGCATTTTGTTTACTCATCAGTGGGCACTTGGAATTATCTGGAAGTTGTAGACTTAATACTTGATTCCCTTAAGTTCTTCAACATGCTTCCCCTTAAAGGAGGCTACACTTTTACATGACCATAATACTATTATCAATCTTGATAAGGTCAATAATTTTATATTATCTAATACTCAGCCCATATTCTGAAAGTGATTAGATATTAAGTAGCTGTTACTGAGCACTAGGGCCATGATTGAGTTTAATGGTAAGATAATAAAGATCTGAGGCTGGGTGCGGTGGCTCATGCCTGTAATCCGAGCACTTTGGGAGGCCATGGCAGGTGGGTCACGAGGTCAAGAGACGGAGACCATCCTGGCCAGCATGGTGAAACCCCATCTCTACTAAAAATGCAAAAATTAGCTGGGTGTAGTGGTGCCCTGTAGCCCCAACTACTTGGGAGGCTGAGGCAGGAGAATCACTTCATCCCGGGAAGTGGAGGTTGTAGTGAGCCAAGATTGCACCACTGCACTCCAGCCTGGTGACAGAGCGAGACTAAGTCTCAAAAAAAAAAAGAAAAGAAAAATCTGATAGTGTTGGTGTTTGTCCTGGAAGTTTCGTTTGTATAGGTTTTTTGCAAAAGTATGTGTAAATCAAGGTATGCATTTTAAAAAAAACTTTTAGTTTATAATGCTCGTTTTCCTGAGGAAGAGTGTTTTGCAAGGGTGTTTAGCTTATTTTCCTTACCACAGACTTTCCGTCTTGCAATTAGGAATGTATCATAGGTATACATTTTTCACTGGGGAAAGTTAAATTGACTGATAACAATTTAGGAAATACAGGGAGAACACTGCAAGTAAAACCTGGATGGAAGGCTTCCTATAATCAGTATCTCTTGGGGTCAGGGCTGTGACTGTTGTTTGGTCTTCTTTTATTTTTATTTTTATATACTTTTTGAGACAGGGTCTTACTCTGTCACCTAGACTGAGTACAGTCACATAACCATGACTCACTGCAGCCTCAACCTCCAGGGCTCAAGTGATCATTCTGCCTCAGCCTTCAAGTAGTTGGGGTGACAGGAGTGTACCACCACACTTGGCTAATTCTTAAATTTTTAGTAGAGACCAGAGTCTCATTTTGTTGCCTAGGTTGGTCTTGAACTCCTGGCCTGAAGCAATCTTCCTGCCTTGACCTCCCGACCTCCCAAAGTGCTGAGGTTATAGGTGTGAGCCACCACACCTAGCCTTATCTTTTTTTCTTTTTTCTTTTCTTTTTTTTTTTTGAGACGGAGTCTTGCTCTGTCGCCCAGGCTGGAGTGCAGTGGCCAGATCTCGGCTCACTGCAAGCTTTACCTCCTGGGTTTACGCCATTCTCCTGCCTCAGCCTCCCGAATAGCTGGGACTACAGGCGCCTGCCACCTCGCCCGGCTAGTTTTTTGTATTTTTTAGTAGAGACAGGGTTTCACTGTGTTAGCCAGGATGGTCTCGATCTCCTGACCTCGTGATCCGCCCGTCTCGGCCTCCCAAAGTGCTGGGATTACAGGCTTGAGCCCCACTGCGCCCGGCCTTCTCTTTTCTTTTTTCCTTTTTTTTTTTTTGAGACGGAGTCTCACTCTGTTACCCAGGCTGGAGTGCAATGGCAGGATCTCAGCTTACTGCAGCCTCCGCCTCCTGGGTTCAAGCAATTCTCCTGCCTCAGCCTCCTTAGTAGCTGGGATTACAGGCACCTGCCACCACGCCCAGCTAATTTTTTGTATTTTTAGTAGAGATAGGGTTTCACTATGTTGGCCAGGCTGTTCTTGAACTCTTGACCTCAGGCAGTCCACCCACCTCAGCCTCCCAGAATGCTGGGATTACAGGTGTGAGTCACTGCCCCCAGCCCTTTTTTTCTTTTTTTTTTCTTTGAGAGGGAGTCTTGCTCTGTCGCCCAGGCTAGAGTGCAGTGGTGTGGTACGATCTCACCTCACTGCACCCTCCTCCTCCCGGGTTCAAGCAGTTCTCCGCTTCAGCCTCCTGAGTAGCTGGGATTGCAGGTGTGCACCACCACACCTGGCTAATTTTTGTATTTTTGGTAGAGACAGGGGTTCACCATGTTGGCCAGGCTGGTCTGGAACTCCTGACCTTGTGATCTACCTGCCTTGGCCTCCCACTCCCAAAGTGCTGGGATTACAGGTGTGAGCCACCGTGCCTAGCCACCCAGCCTGACCTTTATTTATTTATTTATTTATTTATTTAGAGAAGGAGTCTCTGTTGCCCAGGCTGCAAGCTCCGCCTCCCGGGTTCACCCCATTCTCCTGCCTCAGCCTCCCGAGTAGCTGGGACTACAGGTGCCTGCCACCACGCCGGCTAATTTTTTTTTTGTATTTTTAGTAGAGGCGGTGTTTCACCATGTTAGCCAGGATGATCTCGATCTCCTGACCTCGTGATCCACCCACCTCGGCCTCCCAAAGTGCTGAGATTACAGGCATGAGCCACCATGCCCGGCCATCAGCCTGATCTTTTAAATAAAATTGCTGTGTGTGTTTTTGTGTGTGTCTGTAGGTAGGTAGCTATAGCTGTTTTCCTCCTTAATTTATGGGTGAGTTTAGAGAATGTGCCCAAGAGTAGAATGCTGCTCATTCATTCTGAATTCATAGGTAACTTTTCGAAACATTGTTTTCTTTTTTGCTTTATTTGGTATGAATGATACTATAAAAAGTTGTGGGTCACTGACTCTGAAGAAAATTAGTGGGTTTTTTTTGTTTTTTTTTTTTTTAGCCCAGGAAATAACACTTGAAAGATAAGGACCAATAACTTGGTCCTTTGGCTAATATGCTTAAGTGACTGAATTAGATAGAGGTCTTTGTAATCCTCTTGGAAGTGATCCCGGCAATCTGTTTCCTATAAGTACCTTCCCTACAAAAAAGACTGGGCTCGGTGGTTCACATCTGTAATCCCAGCACTTTGAGAGGCTGAGGTGGTGGATCACCTGCGGTCAGTTGTTCGAGAGACCAGCCTGGCGAACATGGTGAAACACTGTCTCTACTAAAAATACAAAAATTAGCCAGGCATAGTGTTGTGTGCCTGTAATCTTAGCTACTCGAGAGACTGAGGCATGAGAATCGCTTGAACCTGGGAGGCGGAGGTTGCAGTGAGCCAAGATCACGCCACTCCACTCCAGCCTGGGCAACAGAGCAAGACTCTGTCTCAAATAAATAAATAAATATAAAATAAAAAATGAAGGACTTTGCTTTTGGTAGTGATGTGTATAAAATATTTAAACAGAAGTAAAAGCAAACTAATGGAAGTGTCTTAGACATGGATGCTGAGTGGAGAATGGTTAAGTCAATCAGTTGTCCCAGCTTTCATCTCTGGTGTCCTCCATATTGATTAGATATGAATGCTCTACCCTTCTGTAGCATTCCTGGGAGATGGTCGGGAAGAAGAAGGGAGTCTCAGGCCAGAAGGATGGTGGCCAGACGGAATCCAACGAGGAAGGCAAAGAAAATCGAGACCGGGACAGAGACTATAGTCGGCGACGTGGTGGGCCACCAAGACGGGGGAGAGGTGCCAGCCGTGGACGAGAGTGTATGCATGGGGCTTTATCAAAACCAGCTGTGGGTCAGTAATGTCTAGACTCTAGGGATGTGCCAGGGCCCTGCTAGGCAGGACCCAAGAACCATTATATTATCCTTTTGCCTTTCTTGCCATCATCTCTTCTGAGACCTTGACATCTCTTGCATGTAGCCTTTTGTACCAACAGCCACCAGTCTGGCATGAGATTACCCTGTAGTCATTTGTAAAGTTAAATTTGACGTGCAGCTCTCCGTTAAGGCACATTACCATTCCCCGAGTAACATGTTCCCATCCTTCGAGCTCATTTTCTCTTCATTGTTTTTTTAATTCCCAATACCATATTACATACTATTTATATATTTGTATATATCTTGTTGACTGTGCTCTGGCCATCTGTGGTTTGGTTTTTCTGTTTGTTTGTTTGTTTTGTTTTTTAATTTTTATTTTTATTTCAGTTCGAGGTCAGGAAAATGGATTGGATGGCACCAAGAGTGGAGGGCCTTCTGGAAGAGGAACAGAAAGAGGCAGAAGGGGCCGTGGCCGAGGCAGAGGTGATTGGTTTGTAGGGGGATGGATACTGGGGGCAGGTTACTCTTTATTCATTAGCGGTCTGCTTTACTTTTTATTGTTAGAGGTAGTTTCACTCTCACCCAGGCCGGAGTGCAGTGGCCCAGTCATAGCTCACTGCAGCCTCAGACTCCTGCGCTCAAATGATCCTCCTGCCTCAGCCTCCCTAGTAGCTAAGACTACAGGTGGCTGCCAATATGCCTTTTTTTTTTTTTTGAGACGGAGTCTCGCACTGTAACCCAGGCTGGAGTACAGTGGCACGATCTCAGCTCACTGCAAACTCCACCTCCCAGGTTCACACCATTCTCCTGCCTTAGCCTCCTGAGTAACTGGGACTATAGGCACCCGCCACCACGCCTAGCTAATTTTTTTTTTTTTTTTTTTTGAGACGGAGTCTTGCTCTGTCGCCCAGGCTGGAGTGCAGTGGCCAGATCTCGGCTTACTGCAAGCTCCGCCTCCCGGGTTCACGCCATTCTCCTGCCTCAGCCTCCCGAGTAGCTGGGACTACAGGCGCCCACCACCTCGCCTGTCTAGTTTTTTGTATTTTTTAGTAGAGACGGGGTTTCACCGTGTTAGCCAGGATGGTCTCGATCTCCTGACCTCGTGATCCGCCCATCTCGGCCTCCCAAAGTGCTGGGATTACAGGCTTGAGCCACCGCGCCCGGCCCAATTTTTTGTATTTTTAGAAGAGACGGGGTTTCACAGTGTTAGCAAGGATGGTCTCGATCAAGGTGGTCTCAATCTCCTGACCTCGTGATCCGCCCGCGTCGACCTCTTAAAGTACTGGGATTACAGGCATGAGCCACCGCGCCCAGCCACTTTTTTTTTTGAGACAGAGTCTCACTCTGTTGCCTAGGCTGGAGTGCGGTGACTCCATCTTGACTCACTGCAGCCTCTACCTTTAGTAGAGACGAGGTTTCACCATGTTGCCCAGGCTGGTGTTGAACTCCTGACCTCAGGTGATCCACTTGCCTCAGCCTACCAAAGTACTGGGATTACAGGTGTGAGCCAGTATGCCTGGCCCACCTGGCTTAATTTTTGGCTCACTGCAACCTTTGCCTCCCGGCTTCAAGCGATTCTCCTGCCTCAGTCTCCCGAGTAGCTGGAATTACAAGTGTGCACCACTATGCCTAGCTAATTTTTGTATTTTTAGTAGAGACGCAGTTTCACCACATTGGCCAGGCTGGTCTTGAACTCCTGACCTCAAGTGATGTGCCCGCCTCGCTAATTTTTAAATGCTTCTGTGGAGATGGAGTCTTAATGTCTTGCCCAGGGTGGTCTCAAACTCCTGGCTTCAAGAGCTCTTCCTGCTTGGCCTCTCAGAGTGCTGAGGTTATAGGTGTGAGACACAGCACTTGGCTCCAGGGTCTTCTTTGTTTAAAAGCAAATTAACATGAAGTCTAGTTAATTATTGAAGTCTCATGCATATATTAGAGGTTGCAGAAGGGGAGAGTGAGAAAGAAGGTAGATGTCATTTCCTCTAGTCTTTATTGCTAGTATTGTATTTGCTTGAGGACGTGGTAGTCTGAGCAGCAAAAGAACAATCTCTCTGACGTGTCCTCCTTTATTACTCTATTAGTAGTCCTACTCTATTACTGATATGTAACATGGGACAGAGAGAAAGAACATCTGATAGTATCAACCACGTTTTATTCCTGAGCTGCCTCAGCTGGCAAGGTAGTTTTTTGTATTTTTGAGGCAAGGTTTCACTGTCACCCAGGCTGGACTGCAGTGGTGTGGTCTCAGCTCATTGCAACCTCTGCTTCCTGGGCTCAAGTGATCCTCCTGCCTTAGCACCCCAAGGAGCTGAGACTATAAGCGTGTGCTACCACACTTGGCAAATTTTTGTACTTTTTGTAGAGATAGTGTTTTGCTCTATTGCCTAGGCTGGTCTCGAACTTTTGGATGCAAGCAATCCACCCGCCCTCAGCCTTTCTTTTTTTTTTTTTTTTTTTGAGACGGAGTCTCTCTCTGTCGCCCAGGCTGGGGTGCAGTGGCGTGATCTCGGCTCACTGCAAGCTCCGCTTCCCGGGTTCACGCCAGTCTCCTGCCTCAGCCTCCCAAGTAGCTGGGACTACAGGCGCCCACCACCTCGCCCGGCTAGTTTTTTGTGTTTTTTTTTTTTTTTTTTTTTTTTTTAGTAGAGTCGGGGTTTCACCGTGTTAGCCAGGATGGTCTCGATCTCCTGACCTCGTGATCCGCCCGTCTCGGCCTCCCAAAGTGCTGGGATTACAGGCTTGAGCCACCGTGCCTGGCCCGCCCTCAGCCTTTCAAAGTGCTGGGATTACCACCATAAGCCACTGTGCCTGCCTGGCAAGGAAGTTTTATATCAACTTTTAAGATACATTTCTCTTCTCTTTTTGTCATTCTTTAGGTGGCTCTGGTAGGCGAGGAGGAAGGTTTTCTGCTCAAGGAATGGGGTAAGTTCCATGATCTAATGTCTTAATTTTTTTTCCCTTAAAAATTACTGTAGGCAGCCTTAACCAGAATGATCAGAATGATTTCTAGACTATATGGTAAAAAAGATGTGAGGACTTAGGACTCATTTCTTAGGGATAAACCTTTACCACCTGGATCATTACCTATATTTTATATATCTTTATTTGAATCAATACACCTGTTATTTTCTCAGAATGTCTTAGACATATGTTGAGATTATACCATGAAATTTTGGGTAGAGTGATAAGTGAGAAAAAGTAGGTAACACACAGGATTATAGAATGGGGCCATGATAGATTTGTACTAGAAAGGATGCAGTCAAGATTTTGATTCTTTGAGTTAATATTTGCCAAAGCTGCTTAGAGGTCAAAGACTCTAAGTTTTATTTTTTCCAGAACCTTTAACCCAGCTGATTATGCAGAGCCAGCCAATACTGATGATAACTATGGCAATAGTAGCGGCAATACGTGGAACAACACTGGCCACTTTGAACCAGATGATGGGACGAGTGAGTGACCATTTATCATTCATTTCTTGTCTCGGGGAATCTAAGGAAATAGTTTTTTTGTGGTTATAGTTACATTAAAATGTGGAGGAATAGTATTTGGTTATGGAGATAGGGTGAGAAAGGGCTGGCAATTGTATTACTAGGTGTACTGTTTATGTAACGTGCATATGGGCACATTACGCATGCTATTTCAGTTAATGCTGCTTTATATTGTATGAAATAGTCGTTATTTATCATCACTTTCCAGATGACAAAACTAAGGCTGAAAGAGAGGTTATAAATTTGCTAGCATTTGAACTCAGTGTTGTTTGACCCTGAAAGTCCATGCCCTTTCAATTATACTATGTCATGCTATTAGGTCCAAGTGTATTTTCTAGTGTTTATGTTAGGGTAGCTTTGCCTTTTGAAAAGATAGCCAGAATTAATTAATCAAGCCACTGCTTGTAAAGATGAACAAGGCCCAGAATCAAAGTCCACACTATCCATTTATTTGTTTTCTGTTACTGAGATAAGAATATCCTTTTTTTCTCTTTATTTTTGGGACACATCAGTATATGAACAAAAAGATTTTGAAATCTCTCTAGTCTTTCTGGTGCCCCGTTGAACAGCCTTCTTGGTGTCATGGAGTATTCAGGATTGGAATAAGATTACTTTTTTGTTAGCTGACTTTAGTGCCTGTGTCTGGGCTGGATATAAATGTTTAAGGAGGCCGGGCGAGGTGGCTCACGCCTGTAATCCCAGCACTTTGGGAGGCTGAGGCGGGCGGATTACAAGGTCAGGAGATCGAGACCACGGTGAAACCCCATCTCTAAAAATACAAAAAATTAACTGGGCGCGGTGGCGGGTGCCTGTAGTCCCAGCTACTCAGGAGGCTGAGTTAGGAGAATGGCGTGAACCCGGGAGGCAGAGCTTGCAGTGAGCCGAGATCGTGCCACTGCACTCCAGCCTGGGCGACAGAGCGAGACTCCGTCTCAAAAAAAAAAAAAATGTTTAAGGATATGTTAAGCTGTCATATACACCTAAGATGTGTTTGGGGGTGGATACGTGTGCCACTTTTAATAAGAGCAGTTCATTTTAGTAAGAAAACTCTGGTGTACTTTCTTGAACAGCTGCCTTATTCTGGCTGAGCTAACACATGAGAGCCTAAGGCTTTTTTTCCTCTTACAAAGGGGGATGAGTAGGGCCTGAAATAGGCTCTTTGACTCCTTCCCTGTTTAAATTTGCCTTGTCGCTTTTCTCAGATACGTGATCTCTGGGCCTTTAGGAGAGCCTTTGGCACAAATAGCTTCTCACCTTTTTCCTACAGTATATTATTCCTGAGACTCTGAATGTTGTCTGCTTTTTGTTCGCCAAGTTGCTATCTTATAAATTCATTTTTAACATATTTCATGGGTGGAGGCTGAAGTTGAATTATAGGTATCTTTGAATTTCTGCATTGTTTAGTTATAAAATGTCCTGTTATAGTTTAACTTACTATACTTTGGAGACATTAGAACTGCTCTTCATTCATCTATTGATGGCTTTGTAGAGGCAGTAGTAGCAGTCTATAACAAATAAGTTACTGTTTTTGAGCTCTAGCTTATTCCTGGGTATTTGGCTTTTTATCTTTGGCAGGTAAGATGGCGGAAGTTGAAAAGTTTGTTTTTAGTTGTAAATGGAAATTCAGGCATCGGGTCCCAGTCCTTAGCCTTAACTGTCTTCAGTAAGGGTCTGGTTGGGTAAACAGGGAAGGGTAAAGTGTGTGTGTTAATTTCTACTGAGTAGAAAAGGAAGCAGATGTGGAAGGCTGGAATTGGAAATCTGATTTGTGGCTGAATGTGATGCCACTATCATCTTGTTAGTGTGAAAGTGTTGATTATAGCTTCATGAGTTCCCATTGTTGTTCATTTCTTTTTTTTTTTTTTTTTTTCTTTTCTGTTTTTCTTTTTTGAGACAGTCTTGTTCTGTCACTCAGGCTGGAGTGCAGTGGTGCGATCTTGGCTCATTGCAGCCTCTGCCTCCCGAGTTCAATCTGTTCTCAGGTCTCAGCCTCCTGAGTAGCTGGGACTACAGGTGCACGCCACCACGCCTGGCTAATTTTTGTATTTTTAGTAGAGATGGGGTTTCACCATGTTGGACAGGCTGGTCTCAAACTCCTGACCTCAAGTGATCCATCTGCCTTGGCATCCCAAAGTGCTGGTGATTACAGGTGTGAGCCACCACACCTGGCCATTGTTAATTTCATGGTATGAACATACCTTCATGCATGGTTTCTTTTTGTGTTTTCCTGATAGCAAACTTCAATTTCCCCTTTAAATTAAAAAAAAAAAAATTCCAAACCTACCCTTAAAATATCCACAGGTACAATGGGAATTATGTATTTGGGCAGACATTCTCATTTACAAGCAAAATTTCACTGGTTGTTTTTTCTTTTCTTTTTTGTTTCAGGACTTAATTTCATTGGGGTTGAGGGGTCAAATTATCCCCGAAAATTTGAGACTGCTCCTGGTATGATACATCCAGGTGCCTAACTGCCCCGGACATTTTTGTAGATTTTTATGAGCTGTAATATCTGTGGATAGGTCATTTTTCTATCTTTCTGCTTTTTCTCTTTCTGCCTTTTCCTCTCATTTTTCTGTGTCCACTTTTCTTTCTGTTCACTTAATGAATATTTGACAATTACACTGATTGCTTTCTGCTAATGGAACGGAAACCCTCGTCTGTTGTTTAGAGCATTTCCATCTTTACTGTTCCTTAATGCTTCCTTAGATCTCTCTTCCTCAGCCATGACCGTGTATCCTGAATAGGAACATATCAGTTAGGTATCTACATTCCTCCTTTCCATCCCAGTTGAAGTCATCAGTGTGCAGAAAAAAATTCTTGCATCAAGAGCTTAGATTAGATAACCTGTTAGATCACATCTAACTCTAGGATTGTGTATAAGTGCTAACTCATCTTGGATTCCATCGAGCCAGGATAAGATGGATGTCATTGAGAAGGAAGTGTGGTATCAATGAAGGAGGAGAAAATAATCTGATTTGTAACTTGTCTGTACTGATATTGGACTTTGGTTTCGTGAATATTGTCATTATTAAGTGGTTTGGGATTTCCCTGGTGCAATTTAAATATTTTCCTGGGAAAGTCTTTTTTTTTTTTGAGACGGAGTCTCGATCTGTCACCCAGGCTGGAGTGCAGTGGCCAGATCTCAGCTCACTGCAAGCTCCGCCTCCCGGGTTTATGCCATTCTCCTGCCTCAGCCTCCCGAGTAGCTGGGACTACAGGCGCCCACCACCTCGCCCGGCTAGTTTTTTGTATTTTTTAGTAGAGACGGGGTTTCACCGGGTTAGCCAGGATGGTCTCAATCTCCTGACCTTGTGATCCGCCCGTCTCAGCCTCCCAAAGTGCTGGGATTACAGGCTTGAGCCACCGCGCCCGGCCACCTGGGAAAGTCTTTACAATGAATGTATTTTCCTTTAATAAATAAGATTTTTCCATTATTCAATGTTTAGAAGAATTTTAGATGGATTTTGTATTAGAATACTTCTAATGTGGTGTTAGAATACTTCTCTTCAGTGGCGCAGTATCTGAATGTGAGACTTTTCATTCTTACAAGCTTTTTCCAGTAGGAGGGAAGGATTGAAGAGTTATTTAATATATATTACCCTAGCAAGAAAATAAGGGTACTCTTGTCCCTTCTTTAGACAGGTTCTTGTTTTTACTGTGCCTTTGGCTGAAGGGAAGAATCCTGGTTCTCAAAGAAATTCTCACCCTTATTTTTTAAGAAAACAATTTTTTTCTTAAAAATTTTTTCTTTCTGAAAGTACATGTATACATGAAGCACAAAAAAGGAATGTGGAAGGTGGCTTGATTGCTTTTGGATTTCTCCAGTAGAAACTGTATCCCAGCTTTGGTTTACCAACAAACACAAGGAGAGTGTATACTCCGATTGTCTGTGCCATGACCACAGCAGGTCAGATTTCAAGTTCTATATGAGTAGGGTTAGGACAATATCATTGATACTTGATTTTTCAGTCTTGTTCATTATCTTTTGAAGAGAACAGCTCTATATGGGGCTTTTCTTATATAGTTAAACCAATAAGATCTATAAACTTGACTTCTGCTGAGTATGCATTTTTAATCCAATTCTCATAGCAGATAGTTTTCAGTGCCCTCAGTTCGGGTTTCAAACCCACCCTTCTTCACTGCTCTTTCACTATTAGGTGGTAACCATTTGTGTTTCTCTATCAGTGCTACTATCCTTCAGACTGCCTGCAGTTTTTTTTGTCTTATACTAGATAAAGAGGTGTAGTTTGCATGTTATGGTTTAAATTGGTTGCTGCCATTTCACTGAATTGACCACTAAATCAACCTGAGGGCCTTAAAGATATTGCTTCGAGCATTAGGTGGTTGTCTGTCTGCCGCCCCCAACCCCCATCCCTGCTTTATAACAAAAACTGAAAGTAGCTGTGAAATCATAATCTTATTAAAACCCTGGTACTCTGAGGTATGCCTTTCTAAAGAGTCTTTCCCTATCTTTGAAGCCCAAGAATTTCTTTTTGTTTTGTTTTGTTTTTGTTTGTTTGTTTTAAGACAGAGTTTCACTCTTGTTGCCCAGGCTGGAGTGCAATGGCGCGATCTTGGCTCACTGCAACCTCCACCTCCTAGATTCAAGCCATTCTTCTGCCTCAGCCTCCTGAGTAGCTGGAATTACAGGCATGCGCCACGACGCCTGGCTAATTTTTGTATTTTTAGTAGAAATAGGGTTTCGCCACGTTGGTCAGGCTGGTCTGGAACTCCCGACCTCAAGTGATCCACCCACCTCGGCCTCCCAAAGTACTGGGGTTACAGGCATGAGCCACCGCGCCTGGCCTTCTTCTGATTACTAAATTTTAGTCATACTTTTGGCAGCCAAAAAAATTAATACGTTGATGTTTTCTACACATGTTTTGTACTGGCATTTAATAGTGAAGTTACTTCAGTATTTTTCTTTATTCTCAGGTGCGTGGAGGACTGCAACAGAGGAGTGGGGGACTGAAGATTGGAATGAAGATGTAGGTATTCCCAGGTCATTCCTCACTAATGCCTTCTATCCCTAAGTGTTGTTTAGGGATAGAAAATGGGTATGTTTCTACCCCTCAAAATTCACCCTTAAGATTCTGACCCAAAACTTTTACATCCAAAATAGTGTTCTGAGCCAGAACATTTCACATATGTTATATGAAGGAGACTGGGCATGAACAGGACTCTGTGGAACCACACTATGGAAAGGGCAAGTGCACTTGTGTAAGTCCAATATCTGATTGTCGGATTTATCCCAGGAAGAGATTGGTGGTTGGGTAGGGCACCAGAAGTGGAGTTAGGCAGGTAGTGCATTGAGTAACAGCTGCTGGTGGTACATGACTACTTGGTGCTTTTAAGTATTTCCTTTAAGGTCCTGTAATGGATTGGCAGTGGATACAAAGCTAGTGTTGTAGTACCAAATCCTCAAACTTGTAAGCTGGTTGACTCTGGAACCCTTGTATTTATTTGAAGCCCAACTGTATAATTGTGATTGAGATAAATATCTGTCAAGCTATCTGCCAGCTTGACTCAACTTGGAAACCTCATAGATGGGTGGCACGTAAACAAGCTCTATGAATTCATTTGAATACTACCTGAGTAAGAATTTTGCTGATTCCTGGTCACAGTCAAGCTTTTGCTATGAATTATGGTTTTCATTGATCGTGGATAAACTCTTGTTTTAACATTTTTTAATCTGTGTACTTTTCTATACTTTCGCGTAGTTAGGCAAGACAGCTTTTGTGATAAGAGGAAATGACGTGAAGACTGTTTTGGTTGCCAGTTCTGGGTTTTTTAAATTTCAGAGGCATCAGCATCACAGGGTGATTATTTTCTATTGTATAATCAACGAACTAGACTGCTTTGTGAAAATGGGCAAATTATGTTCCTTTCTGAGATTTGGCTTGTCTGCTTAAGCAACTTTCAGAGAATGATACATGGTGTTGGGTATTAAGGGGAGAGTAGATTCTCTGTGCTTTAGCGATTTTAATCAAGAAATAAAACCGAAACCCAAATCAACTTTTGAATAGTAGGAAAAGTTAATCCCTACATTTGCTTACCTAAGTTTGATGCCTTAATAGTGGAAAGACTAGATGTCACAAAGTCAAATATTAAGGTAAAAATAACATCTAGTT
Organism: Papio anubis; assembly: GCF_008728515.1. NCBI lineage: Eukaryota > Metazoa > Chordata > Mammalia > Primates > Cercopithecidae > Papio > Papio anubis. Next base: position 124,822,142 of record NC_044976.1, read on the forward strand.
AAAACGATCTCCCAAAAAAACCTTAATTCACCAGTACTTGGGCCCTTACTGCTCAAAAGCCAAAAATGAACTTCTTTTATTTATTTCTTCATCTTGGTTATGATCTTTCTTTGGGAGGGGTGGAGCTGTGAAGGGAGTAGTAGAATACAAGTGTGCTTTGGGTAGAGGTGGGAATTGGGAACTGTAATGGGAAAATATAGAGGGATTTTCTTTTCTTTTTTTTTTTTTATGTCTAGCATCCCTGTAAGCTCAGTATGCATATGATCATGTGACTCCACTATATTTTACTGGGTTCCTTGGTTCTACTCTTTCTTTGGCTAAAACCATTGAGAATATATTGAACGGCTTGAAAGTCAATCCATTCAGGATTCCTCAGGGTAGATAGTTTTCTCTTTATAGGGCTTTCACTTTTTCTTGATGTTTAATTCCCCTTATCTATGCCAAGTTTCTGACTGTAGCATCCTTGACACCAAGAGTGACTAATCCCTCTGTTTTCCAGCTTTCTGAGACCAAGATCTTCACTGCCTCTAACGTGTCTTCAGTGCCTCTGCCTGCGGAGAATGTGACAATCACTGCTGGTCAGAGGCAAGTGTGCAGTAAAATTTATTACCATTTCTTTAAACATATCTGCTAACTGTAAGGAGGAGTGGCACTGGCCTTTGTAAACTCCCATGGTGTCAGTAATAATAATAACCAAATTACATTACATTCCTCTTAAGTTGATGGAGAGACTTCTTCTTTTTTTTTCTTTTTTTTTTTTTGAGATAGAGTCTTACTCTGTCAGCCAGTCTAGAGTGCAGTGGCACGATCTCGGCTCACTGCAACCTCCGCCTCCTGGGCTCAAGCAATTCTCCCGCCTCAGTCTCCCGAGTAGCTGAGATTATAGGCATGTGCCACCACGCCTGGCTAATTTTTCTATTTTTAGTAGAGATGGTGTTTCACCATGTTGACCAGGCTGGTCTCGAACTCCTGACCTCAGGTAATCTGCCCACCTCTGCCTCCCAAAGTGGCTGGGATTACAGGCGTGAGCCACCGTGCCCGGCCAGTTGATGGAGAGACTTCTAAAACTTAGTACTAGTTAATCTACTGAATGGAAGTTTATATGTTACAATTTTAAAGTTGATTCTCCCCACAAATAGCACTTTAATTACAAAGATCAGCCTTTCATATCACCAGCATTGAGTATATAACTTGTCTTGAAGTAAGTCAGGGAAAGAAGAGCCAAAAGTGGAAATGTTTTCATTTATTTCTGAATTTTTTAGAACCGTTCAGTAGTTTCTTCTCCTGTTCTCTGAGCCCACTGACTATAATGGTCGCTTTTTTCCTTTGGATCAGCAGGATCCAGCTAATAAACATTTTAGAATTTGAATCTCTAGGGATCAGTGGTAGGAGATACACTCTTCAGGGAATATTTTTAATTCCCGGGAAACTTCTTGGATTTTTTCTAGACCTGGGCCTGATAGCTCAAAAATTCAGTTTGACATTACCCAGAGTTAGTGCAGACCCCACAAGTTGAAGGCTCAGTTCCACAAGACTGCCTCAGCTTCAGAGGTTCTGCCAGCCAGCTACAAATTTGGAGGTTCCCATCACCCCCTTAGCAAGTTTGATGACTCACTGGAATGACTGTGAACTCAGGAGTTTTACTTGCCATTACTGTTTTGTTTTTGAGATGGAGTCTTGCTTTGTCACCCAGGCTGGAGTGCAGTGGCGTGATCTTGGCTCACTGCAACCTTCACCTCCTGGGTTCAAGCCATTCTTCTGCCTCAGCCTCCCAAGTAGCTGGGATTACAGGCATGCACCACTATGCCCAGCTAATTTTTCATTTTTAGTAGAGGCGGCATTTCACCATATTGGCCAGCCTGACCTCTGGTGATCCACCCACCTCTGCCTCCCAGAGTGCTGGGATTACAGGTGTGAGCCACTGCACCTGGCCCATTACTGGTTTATTGTAAAGGTACAACTCAGGAACAGCCAAGTGGAAGAAATGCACAGGGCAAGGTATGAATGGGTGTGGGTGGGGCACACACACCTTCCTTGTCTTCTGCAGGTATCCTAAAGCTCTCCAAATCTTATTGTTACGAGTTTTATTACCTAGGCATGATTGATTAAATCATTGGCCATTGGTGATTGGACTTAATAGCCACCTCCCCTACACCCCTGGAATTTGGTGGGATTGGGAGGGGCTTCTGAAAGTTCCAACCCTCTTACCTGGTCTTTCTCTTTTTGAAACAGTCTCACTCTGTTGCCCAGGCTGGAGTGCAGTGGCACAATCTTGGCTCACTGCAACCTTTGCCTCCCAGGTTCAAGCGATTCTCCTGCCTCAGCCTCCTGAGTAGCTGGGATAATAGGCACCCACCACCACGCCTGGCTAATTTTTGTATTTTTAGTAGGGTTTTACCATGTTGGCCAGGCCAGTCTGAAACTCCTGACTTCAACTAATCCATCTGCCTCGGCCTCCCAAAGTGCTGGGATTACAGGTGTGAGCCACCGTGCCCAGCCTTATCTGGTCTTTCTAGTGACCAGCCCTCATCCTGAAGCTATCTGGGGCCCCACCCTGGGCTACCTCATTAGCGTAAATTCAGGTATGGTTGAAAGAAGTGTGTTATGAATAACAAAGGACACTATCACTTAGGAAGTTCTAAATGTTTTAGGAGCTCTGTGCCGGGAACAAGGCAAAGCTCAAGTATATATTATACCACAGGTAACTTTTGAAATTTTACGAAAATTGCGGGAAAAAATATCTTCCAAACTTCCCCTGTTCTAAAGCCATTTGAATATTCCAGTGTTCTGGTATATGATTTTCTATTTTAGGAATTGGTAATGACAGGTATTCGGTATAAAAATCATGGATAAGTACTTCTAAGTTTTGGCTCAGTTATTGAGCTGCTGCATTAAAACTAGCATTTGAGGCCAGGCGCGGTGGCTCACACCTGTAATCCCAGAACTTTGGGAGGCCAAGGTGGGCGGATCACGAGGTCAGGAGATTGAGACCATCCTGGCTAACGCAGTAAAACCCCCATCTCTACTAAAAATAAAATAAAATAAAAAATTAGCCAGGCGTGGTGGCAGGTGTCTGTAGTCCCAGCTACAGGCTGAGGCCAAAGAATGGCGTGAACCTGGGAGGCAGAGCTTGCAGTGAGCCGAGTGCCACTGCACTCCAACCACTGCACTCCAGCCCCTGCACTCCAGCCTGGGTGACAGAGAGAGACTCTGTGTCCAAAAAAAAAATTTTTTTGATATTTCATTAAATTAATAACTTAAAAAATTAATCATTATTATTGGCAACATCAGTGGAATTCAGCTATATACTATAGTGGCTCGTATGCATCAGTTATTTTGGGAAATTAAGCATTTCAAGGCTTTGTGTTTGAGCCCTAAAAGGGCTAGAAGAAGCCCTAGCAAGTGGCTTCATTTTGATCTAATCTGATTTGAGTGTTGGGGAATGTTAGCATGTTCAGTCATTATTCATCAAGATCCCTTCCCTTCCCCACTAGAATTGACCTTGCTGTTCTGCTGGGGAAGACACCATCTACAATGGAGAATGATTCATCTAATCTGGATCCGTCTCAGGCTCCTTCTCTGGCCCAGCCTCTGGTGTTCAGTAATTCGAAGCAGACTGCCATATCACAGCCTGCTTCAGGGAACACATTTTCTCATCACAGTATGGTGAGTAGGAAACATGGTTTGTCCTAATCAAACCTTCCTGCTAATCCTAACACACATACGTGGTTCTTTCCAAAGATAGTCAGGTTTTTGGTAGGTGAAGCATCCTCTTTGTTTTCTTAAGCAGACTTGGATGTAGAGATGTTTGAGTTGGGTAATAGGGGATAGCTCTAAGAGAGGACTTAGTTCTGGACAGACTGAGTATTCTTACAAGAATAAGTTAACATCATTTATTGACTACTCATTGTGCTGAATGAATACTATTTGCCATTACTCTTGAGAGAAAATCAATGACATAAACTTGTCAATTCATTTTAATCCTTTTGCAGCCCTCATTAAACTCTGATGGGAGATTGTAGCAGTTCCCCATTTCTTGATGGGGCAGAATTTGTCTTCTGTATTTACTTAAACCAGATATTTGTAGACAAGGCCTCCAGAAACCTATGGTCTTCCCATTTCTGCCACTTACTAGCTGTGTCTCCATTTCTCCGTAAGTGGAGATAAAAGTGCTAGTCCTTTCCGTCTCCCCAAAGGTGGCTATACAAGTGTGGTTTCAGTAGTGGTATTATGAATAACTTAGAACATTTATGGCACATTACTTGTTGACTCAGAGCATTTAAAACATTCAAGGTCATTAACTACATCAAAGGAATCATTTAAACTAAACAAAGATGCTGCAAGTACCAGTTTTCTCATAGTCAGTGAGTCCTAAGAAGTACTGCTTTTTCTTTTTTTCTCTTTTTCTCTCCTGTCTGTTTATTTTTTGATGGAGAGATACTAAAGTTGTAAGAGGTAAGCAGACCGTGTGTGCATATAATTTTATTTTTCCAGTTAGAGTAATTAGTTTAACTAGAAAACTGCCAAACTAGCTACTAATTCAGAACTCGGTCAGTTTTTAACTGTTGTCTTAAAATGTTTTTTGTGTGTGTTAACTTAGTAATTTGGTGGTCAATGTCCTGCCACATCTGAAAGGTAACAGGTGAGAAGAGGTGGGAGAAGGGAAATGGAGAGAAGTGTTGGGATTAAGTAGAAAAAGAGGAAAGAAAATAGCACCAAGATTGTAAGAAGGTGTAATGAAGATCAAGAAATAACTACCAACCCTTAAGATAAATGACTGGAAAATGTGGTTATGTGATCTATGTCTCTTAATTGTTAATTGCCCTCTTAATGTCTGGAATTGTGAAAATTTACAACGAAATCAGACTTTTGATATCAAAAAGACATTTTCAGCTGGGGACAGTGGCACGCTCTTGTAGTCTCAGCTACTCTGGACGCTAAAGTGGGAAGATTGCTTGAGACTAGGAGTTCAAGACTATAGTGAGCTATGAGCTCGTCACTGTACTCCAGCCTGGGTGACAGAATGAAACCCTTTCTCTAAAAAAATTTTTTTAAATTTATTTATTTAGAGACAGAGTTTCACTCTTGTTGCCTAGGCTGGAGTGCAATGGTGCGATCTCGGCTCACCCAACCTCCGCCTCCTGGGTTCAAGCAATTCTCCTGCCTCAGCCTCCTGAGTAGCTGGGGTTACAGGCGCCCGCCACCACGCTCGGCTAATTTTGTATTTTTAGTAGAGACAGAGTTTCACCATGTTGGTCAGGCTGGTTTCAAACTCCTGACCTGAGGTGATCCACCCGCCTCAGCCTCCCAAAGTGCTGGGATTACAGGCGTGAGCCACTGCATTCGGCGCAGTGATTACCCTTTAGAACTTGTATGTACATGGAGAAAACAGTCAAATCCTACTGATTCGTTACTTGATTGTCTAGTGTAGAAGTTGGGATGCCCTTTAACTTTTCCTTTTTGCCTCTGTGCTAGTTATTAGCAGCATCGAGATGAGGCTCCACTTAGTTGTTGTTTCTTTTGAGTTTTTTTAATGAGAAGGGCAAGGACCTTAATGGCTAAAGTAAAATCTTACATTACATTTATGTTAATTTTATTCGTTGATTTAAAAATTTTCGGCCGGGTGCGGTGGCTCACACCTATAATCCCAGCACTTTGGGAGGCCGAGGCGGGTGGATCACAAGGTCAGGAGATGGAGACCATCCTGGCTAACACAGTGAAACCCCATCTCTACTAAAAATACAAAAAATTAGCCAGGTGTGGTGGCCGGTGCCTGTAGTCTCAGCTACTCGGGAGGCTAAGGCAGGAGAATGGCGTGAACCCGGGAGGCAGAGCTTGCAGTGAGCTGAGATAGCGCCACTTCTCTCCAGCCTGGGCAACAGAGCGAGACTCCGTCTCAAAAAAAAAAAAAATTCTCCAGTCAGCAGAATTTTATCCCTGAGAAGCAGGAAGAAGGAAGTAATGATGATATAAAACTTATATAAAGTTTTAATGGCTCTCTTTTTTGAGTGATGACTATGTGCCATGCATGTATTAAGTGCTTTAATTTAATCCTCATACAGCTTTACTTTTATTCCTATTTCCAGATGAGGAAAGTGAGGCAAAGAGAGATTAAAAAATAATTTTTCCAAGCTTACATAGCCAGGATTTCAATCTAAGACAGTCTGACTCTAGGTCCTATACTCTAGTGGACTATGCTGTATACCCAGTGTGACAGTATTCTTTACTTGCTTGATCTATACTGGCGCTCTGTCTGGATAAGTGTCTTTATGAGTAGCTGAACAAGGTTACTGGCTGTAGGTTTCTCTCATCTCTTTATTGATCTACAGGTGAGCATGTTAGGGAAAGGATTTGGTGATGTCGGTGAAGCTAAAGGCGGCAGTACTACGGGCTCCCAGTTCTTGGAGCAATTCAAGACTGCCCAAGCCCTGGCTCAGTTGGCAGCTCAGCATTCTCAGTCTGGAAGCACCACCACCTCCTCTTGGGACATGGGCTCAACGACACAATCCCCATCACTGGTGCAGTATGGTGAGAAGATGGAAAGTGACTTGAATCTTTAAAGCATTGGAGCATTACTGTCAAGAGGCTAGCAGGGGGAGGGAGTGGAGAATGTGTCCTGAAGTGAAGAAAAGGGGAAGCTAGTTGATTACCTTCCTACATGTATTTCCCCTAATCAGATAAGCTGAATTCAGAAAGTTGGGGAATAATAAAATTTGAGGCTATATATTTCTCATCAGATTTAGAGGCTGGGCATGGTAGCTTACACCTGTAATCTTAGCACTTTGGGAGGCTGAAGTGAGAGGACAGCCTGAGCCTAGGAAAAATCGTTTTCAATTAAATGAGCGTGGTGGTGTGCACCTGTGATCCCAGCTCCTAGGGAGGCTGAGGCAGGAGAATTGCCTGAGCCCAGGAGGTTGAGGTTGCAGTGAGCTGTGTGTGCACCACTGTACATTAGCCTGGGCTGCAGAGCTAGTGTGTAGCTAGCTTTTCTCAAAAAGAAAAAAAATTTTAACCATATACATATTTGCAGTCTTCTGTTGATTGGGGTTTTAATTATTATTCTCCTTAGATTTATCTTCAGTGTTTGAAAATAACATATTGCCTTTAGGTTCATAGACTTCGCCATCTTAAGATTTTATACAGTAAGTCTTCACTTAATGTCATTGATAGGTTCTTGGAAACTGCGACTTTTTGCGAAACGTAAGACAAGGTCTCATTCTGTCATCCAGACCGGAGTACAGTGGCACTATCTTGGCTCACTGCAGCCTCATCTTCCTGGGCTCAAGCAATCCTCCCACTTGAGCCTCCTGAGTAGCTGGGACCTCAGGCTTGTACCACCGTGCCTGGCTAATTTTTTATTTTTTCTGGAGATGGGTTTTCACCATGTTGCCCAGGTGTGTGTCGAACTCTTGGGCTCAATCTGCTGGTCTTGGCCTCCCAAAGTGATGGGATTGCAGGCATGAGCCACTGCGCCTGGCCATTTTTTTTTTTTTCCTCATCAACATTATAATGAAATCATGTTGAAGGAAACTTATTCAAAGATGTGCCATGCATTGTTTTTGCTTAAAGCCAGTTTCCAAGCACCTATGGATGATGTTAAATGAGAACTTGCGGTACTTTAAACTTGTACAATTTGTGCATTCCTTTCTTACACAGGCTGGGTAATGGTGTTGATTTAATTAGGCTTTATTTAAGGATGGATGTAGGCCAGGTGCGGCGGCTCATGCCTGTAATCCCAGCACTTTGAGAAGCCGAGGCGGATGGATCACTTGAGGTCAGGAGTTTGAGACCAGCCTGGCCAACGTGATGAAATCCCGTGTCTACCAAAAACACAAAAATTAGCCAGGCGTGGTGGCATGCACCTGTAGTCCCAGCTACTCTGAGGCAAGAGAATCGCTTGAACCCAGGAGATGGATGTTGCAGTGAGCTGAGATTGCGCCATTGCATATTGCATTCCAGCCTGGGTGACAGAGCGAGACTCCATCTCAAAAAAAAAAAAAATGTAATCCAGTGATTGTCACCTATAGAAATGAGATTAAGCCCCGAAAGAAGGCCTGCTTATATGAGTTTCTGATTTTTACAGTCCTCATTCATGGTGCTAGTGCAGGATAATAGCATTTCCTTGAGATTCATCAGCATCTCTGGCTTCATATTCTGGGTTTCCTCTTGCAGATTTGAAGAACCCAAGTGATTCAACAGTGCACAGCCCCTTTACAAAGCGCCAGGCTTTTACCCCGTCTTCAACCATGATGGAGGTGTTCCTTCAGGAGAAGTCACCTGCAGTGGCTACCTCCACAGCTGCACCTCCACCTCCGTCTTCTCCTCTGCCAAGCAAATCCACGTCGGCTCCACAGATGTCGCCTGGATCTTCAGACAACCAGTCCTCTAGCCCTCAGCCAGCTCAGCAGAAACTGAAACAGCAGAAGAAAAAAGCCTCCTTGACTTCTAAGGTACTTAAACTTTTAGGTAGATAACATCTTATGGCAAGGGGTGTGGGGCTTGAGAATTGAGATTAAAAGGTAAGTTTGGAAATTTAAAGGGGAAGGTTTTTTTTAGTCTTTAGTAAGGTTGTATTAAAGCCATTACTTTCTCTTCTCCTTCACCTTTCTCTATAGATTCCTGCTCTGGCTGTGGAGATGCCTGGCTCAGCAGATATCTCAGGGCTAAACCTGCAGTTTGGGGCATTGCAATTTGGGTCAGAGCCTGTCCTTTCTGATTATGAGTCCACCCCCACCACGAGCGCCTCTTCAAGCCAGGCTCCAAGTAGCCTGTATACCAGCACGGCCAGGTAGAGGAAACATTAGCCATAAGACCTCTCTTATTAACCTTTTACTACTTTTTTAATCTGTGGGTAATTTTTAGAACTCTGGAGAGGCCAAGCCTCTCTGCATGGCTGGGGGAAAATAGTCAATCATAGCATTTTGAGTGCTTTAAAATATTATTATTAGGGTTATCTATAACTAAACAGGTAGAAATATGCCCCCTAGGGGCTGGATGTGATGGCTCACACCTATAATCCCAGCACTTTGGGTGGCCAAGGCAGGAGGATTGCTTGAGGCCAGGAGTTCAAGACCAGCCTGGGCAATATGAGTCCCTGTCTCTACAAATTTTTTTTTTTTTTTTTTTTTTTTAAACACAGACTGTCACTCTGTTGCCTAGGCTGGAGTGCAGTGGCACGATTTCGGCTCACTGCAACCTCCGCCATCCGGGTTCAAATGATTCTCCTGCCTCAGCCTCCCGAGTAGCTGGGATTACAGGTGCCCACCACCATAACCAGCAAATTTTTGTATTTTTTAGTAGAGATGGGGTTTTACCATGTTGGCCAGGCTGGTCTAGAACTCATGACCTCAAGCGATCTACCCACCTTGGCCCCCCCAAATGCTGGGATTACAGGCGTGAGCAACCATGCCCCCAGTTTTTTTTTTTTTTTTTTTGAGATGGAGTTTTGCTTTGTTGCCAGGCTGGAGTGCAATGGCGTGATCTCGGCTCACTGCAACCTCTGCCTCCCGGATTCAAGCAATTCTCCTGCCTCAGCTTCCTAAGTAGCTGAGATTACTGGCATGTGCCACCACGCCTGGCTAATTTTTGTATTCTTAGTAGAGACAGGGTTTCACCATCTTGGCCAGGCTGGTCTTGAACTCCTGACCTCGGGTGATCCGTCTGCCTCGGCCTCCCAAAGTGCTGGGATTACAGTCATGAGCCACCACGCCTGGCCCAGAGTTTTGCTCTTGTTGCCCAGGCTGGAGTGCAATGGCGTAATCTCTGCTCACTGTAGCCTCCGCCTCCGAGGTTTAAGCAATTCTCCTGCCTCAGTCTTCCTAGTAGCTGGAATTAGAGGCATGCACCACCATGCCCGGCTAATTTTGTATTTTTAGTAGAGACGGGGTTTCACCATGTTAGTCAGGCCAGTCTTGAACTCCTGACCTGAGGTAATCCACCCACCTTGGCCTCCAAAGGTGTTGGGGTTACAGGCGTGAGCCACCACGCCTGGCCCAAATCTTATATGGTTCTTGAGGGAACCTAGAATTCAGAATTCTCTAAAATGAGTGTGAACAAAAGATGGCTTTTCCTGTGCTTAGGGTCCATGAATGTATAGAAGGGGCCAAGAGTAATGTATCCTGTATACTGACATTTAGCCACTTTTTCTTTTTTATTTTGAGACAGAGTCTTGCTCTTGTCACCCAGGCTGGAGTGCAATGGCACTATCAGCTCACTGCAACCTCTGCCTCCCAGGTTCAAGCGATTCTCCTGCCTCAGCCTCCTGAGTAGCTGGGATTACAGGCGCCCACCACTATGCCTGGCTGTTCTTTGTATTTTTAGTAGAGACGGGGTTTTGCCATGTTGGCCAGGCTGGTCTTGATCCCCTGACCTTGTGATCCGCCCACCTTGGCTTCCCAAAGTGCTGGCATTACAGGCATGAGCCACAGCTTCCGGATCCACTTTTTCTTATAACAGCAGAATGTAGCGGGGAGCCAAGGGACTTTTTTCTTCCTTGAGGACTTGAAGATGTTTTTAAGATTTTTTAAATTTTTTTTGTTTGTTTGTTTGAAACGGAGTCTTGTTCTGTCACCCAGCCTGGACTGCAGTGGCACTATCTCGGCTCTCTGCAAGCTCCGCCTCCTGGGTTCCTGCCAGTCTCCTGCCTCAGACTCCCAAGTTGCTGGGACTATAGGCGCCCGCCACGCCTGGCTACTTTTTTTGTATTTTTAATAGAGATGGGGTTTCACTGTGTTAGCCAGGATGGTCTCGATCTCCTGACCTCGTGATCTGCCCGCCTCGGCCTCCCAAAGTGCTGGGATTACAGGCGTGAGCCACCGCACCCAGCCTAGATGTTTTTAAGATTAATTCTTAATTTAGATCTCTGGCACTATAGAAGGTAGGGATTCCTAGTGTTATCAGGAGAAAATTTTGATAGATTCTTTTACTTGTTGCTGAAAAATTTCTTGATTCAAATCAAGTTATTCCACTAGTAGATCTCCACAATTTCCTTAGTATCAGTAGATCTGATCTATTTTGTTTGTCTGAGATTTTTTTCTTCATTATTTACAGTGAATCTTCCTCTACAATTTCATCTAACCAGAGTCAGGAGTCTGGTTATCAGAGCGGCCCAATTCAGTCGACAACCTATACCTCCCAAAATAATGCTCAGGGCCCTCTTTATGAACAGAGATCCACACAGACTCGGCGGTACCCCAGCTCCATCTCTTCATCACCCCAAAAGGACCTGACTCAGGCAAAGGTAGTGGCTTCATGAACCCCTGGGAATTGGTTAGAATAGTGGGCAAAAATTCCTTAAATATTAGTGTTTTACTTTTCAGCAAATGGTGCAAAGAAACTTTGGAAGTAGTGATTGAGAATATGAAAAAGGCACACATCTGTGATTAGTGAATTAAAAGTTCTTATCAGCAAACCTGGAGACTGATGAGTCAGGAAACCATTCTCTTGTACAAAAAATTCATTGTCACTAGTAGAATCAGTCTCAAGTGCCTGTCCTGTCTTCTGGGAAGATGTGATTGCCAGATTTCTGGGTGCATGTCAGTAGACCTCACCTTGCTATGTCCTGGCATGGTGAGGGAGACAGCATATGCCAGAGGTGATGTTGAGTGACTGTCAGATGCTGCCAGTGGAATAGGTGGTATGACTCAACTGTTGTACTCATCCTTCCCCAAAAATCACTGAATGTGGACTTTGGGCCTTTCCTCTATCTGTTTTAGGTTTGGGGTGTCTTCAGCAATTTGTAGGGTTTCCTTCTTTTGCTTTTGGTCACACAGTGTTGGTATATCTCAGTTCTGTTGTTTAATTTTTGTTACTATTTTGGTTTTTTGGATAGTCTGCATTGTATTAATATTAATCCTTTTGGTTAATTTACAGAATTTCTCCTAAAGATTTGTTGACCAAAATAAAGCTGAATCAGTGCTAACTTGCCTCATTCACATGAGTTTGTCTGTTTCTTGCTCTTCTGTTTTTTTTTTACCAGAATGGCTTCAGTTCTGTGCAGGCCACGCAGTTACAGACCACACAATCTGTTGAAGGTGAGTGTTCTTCAGGCTTTTCCCCTCTTACGTTTCTGGTTTTCTATCTTAAAATGGTGATAATCCATTAGTTCCCTTCACTGGATAAATGAGACCTATGCTGTGTAATTCTCAGCATTAAAGAAAAAAGATTCTACGTAATACAGTCCACTGTTAAATAACTCATCCTCTTGTCTTTGGAGCAGCCTGGGACTGTAGTCACCGCTTATAGACATTCCCTTTTTTCTGATAAGTGGAATTCCTTCTTTCTATGTTTCTAGGTGCTACAGGCTCTGCAGTGAAATCTGATTCACCTTCCACTTCTAGCATCCCCCCTCTCAATGAAACGGTATCTGCAGCTTCCTTACTGACGACAACCAATCAGCATTCATCCTCCTTGGGTGGCTTGAGCCACAGTGAGGAGATTCCAAATACTACCACCACACAACACAGCAGGTGATTTGGGGTGAGGATGGAGGTTGGGGTTGGTGAATAGCAGTAACAGAGCTCTCTGGTTCTTTCTTATTCCCTTGACCTGGCAGAGACCACATTAGCCCTGCTTTTGTGGTAAGTGGGTGACCTGAGAACTGTGGGAAGTGAAGACAGAGGAGGCTTGTTTTAATTTTCCCCTTTTCAACATCCACTTTTGCTTTAACTGCTGACTAGCCCTGGCTGGGCATTGTGCTTAACATATATATGATCTCAGACCTCCTTGGTGTCTCATATTATCTCTTATTTCCTTGTTATGTTCTTGACTGAAGCTCTAGGTCAGGTAACTATAGCACTATGGCTGATGGCAACCTCTTTTATTCTGACAGCACGTTATCAACGCAGCAGAATACCCTTTCATCATCAACATCATCTGGGCGCACTTCGACATCCACTCTTTTGGTAAGTGTGATGCAGAGAGGGATGTGTGGTTTTCTTACACTTAGAACTATCCAACCCTAAGATTGTCCCAAGAGAGAATTATTGAAAATTTCTTCATGAGTCGGCAAAATAATTGATTTGAGGTTGCAGGAAAACGAGTAAAGGGATGTTAGGAAGCCAAGAGAGGCAGAACAATCCCTAAACATTGAGCTCTGGGCCATTGCTAAAAGCCCTGAAAGTGACTTTCTGACTTTTTCCCCCTACTGAATATATAGTTGGGCTTTGTATGCTTTAATAAATTCTGGAAGAACATACCTTTCTAACTGGTAGGGCTGTTCTCTTTTCTTGGTCTTGGGTATGCCAAACATGAGTTCTGAAAAGAATCAGTGCAGGGCTGGATATTTTTGTGAAGGTAGATGCCAGTTGAGAGCTTTTGGTCCAAGAATCAATTTTGTTGTTTCGATTTGTAACAACTATTAATAGAATTAAGCTGAGCCTGTAAAGGGAAGGACCCATTTTGGACAAAAGTGTCAGATTTGCCAGAAGCCTGGGAGATATGAGGGCTAAGGCTCCTTTAGGAGTCTCTGTTCAAATACACAGTTTCAGGTTTAAAGTCAGAATTGTGGCCAGGCGCAGTGGCTCACCTCTGTAATCCCAACACTTTGGGAGGCCAAGGCAGGAGGATTTCTTGAGCCCAGGAGTTTGAGACCAACCTGAGCAATACAGTGAAACCTCATCCCCACACAAATTTTTTGAAGGTTGGCCAAGCCTGGTGGTACACTCATAGAGTCCTAGCTACTCGGGTGGCTGAAGTGGGAGGATTGTTTGAGCTCAGGAAGCCAAGGTTGCAGTGAGCCAGTATTGCACCACTGCACCCCAGCCTGGGCAACAGATGGGACCCTGTCTCAAAAAAAAAGTAAAATCAGAATTTTTGCTTTCTCCTAGTCCACAAACTGGTCTCAACTAGTAAAGAAAAGTTGGGGAGAGAAAGCTGTAATGTATTTTTTACATCTCAACTCTCTCTGTTCCTTTATGAACCAATGTTAGTCTCTGAGGAATCTGTCTCCATTTGCGTTACTGTCTTTCTGAACAGGATGATGATGTGCAGTGAGTGTGTTACCATTCGAATGCCAGATGAGTCTTGAGGAATATGTAGCTGGAGATTATTTCTAACTACTTTAGCAGAGTGTACTTTGGTACCTTGCCTACTTGGTCTCTTTAATTAGGAAGTTGACATAATAATATATTCAGCAGGAGGGATTATCTTATCTTATTTTTCCTGACCTGTGACGCTGATCTCTTTTCTTCTTCTCTCTTCCACTGCTCCCCCTTTTGAAGCACACAAGTGTGGAGAGTGAGGCGAATCTCCATTCTTCCTCCAGCACTTTTTCCACCACATCCAGCACAGTCTCTGCACCTCCCCCAGTGGTCAGTGTCTCCTCCAGTCTCAATAGTGGCAGTAGCCTGGGCCTCAGCCTAGGCAGCAACTCCACTGTCACAGCCTCGACTCGAAGCTCAGTTGCTACGACTTCAGGTAGTCTTGCATAAGCAGATGGCATTCCTCTGGGATGGAAGAGGTAAGTAATTGTGTGATAGGATAAAAATGTAATTTCTCTTTTAGGAAAAGCTCCTCCCAACCTCCCTCCTGGGGTCCCGCCATTGTTGCCTAATCCGTATATTATGGCTCCAGGGCTGTTACATGCCTACCCGGTAAGTGGGACTAAAGGATCTTCTTCAAAAGGTGAGGATGCTGTGGCTGCTCTTTTTATAGCTCTGGCTTCAGATGGACCCCTGTGAATACCAAAACTTGCACATACTCAAGCCCTGCAGTTGGCTCTGTGGAATCCATGTATATGGGTTTTGCATTCTGTAAATGTGACTGTATTTTTGATCTGTGTGTCTGGTTGGAAAAGATTCACGTATAAACAGCATGCAGTTCAAACCTGTGTTAAGGGTCAACTGTAATTAAAATATAAAATAAATGAGGAATTGCTACATGTAATCAAACTGGTTTTTAATCTTTGCAGTTTTGGGAAAAGTACTAATGGACTAAACTGAGGCCAACCCATCTATTGTGTATCTGCTCTGGTTTATGGTGCACACATGTATGCATGTGTGTGTGCACAATATGTATGTATATGTGTGATGAGAATATCTGCCCTGTTTGAAACACAACTTCTGGGCCTCAGAAGCCAAAGGCCAGAATGTTCATCTAGAATCCTTTTTAGTGTCTTAGATAATTATGACTATTATTTTATTTTCTGAGACAGATCTTGCTCTTTTACCCAGGCTAGAGTGCAGTGAAACAATCATAGCTAGCTCACTGCAGTCTTGAACTCTGGGCTCAAGCAATCCTCTCACCTCAGACTCCCCAAGTAGCTAAGACTACAGGTGTGCATCCCCATGCCTGGCTAAGTTTGAAAATTTTTTTTAGAGACAGGGTCTTCGTATGTTGCCTAGGCTGGTCTCAAAATCCCAGGCTCAGGTGGTCCTCCTGCCTCAGCCTCTCAAAGAACTGGGGTTATATATAGGCCTGAGCCACTACTGCTGGCCCTAAGAATTATTTTCTCTGATTTGATTAAATCTGTAACTCTTGAGTGTGTTTGCTGGTCTGGCCTGGTTAGAGGAAAGTTTCCTGACTCAATCTGGGGCTTTGAGAATAAGTGGGTGGCTGACAGTAGTAGTAGCTTTTTGCCCTAGTGTCTTCTTGACCTTCAAGTATTTGGTAGCTATTAAGATGAAGGGTATATGAAAAAGTTTTAAAAAAGATACCTGTTCCTGCCCTCAGAGACAAAGTCTAGATAAATATTATACTGCTGACACATCCAAATAACACAGTTACACATTTTTAATGTGTAGTCACTACCTTAAAACCCTGAAATTGGAGAAAAGTAAAATATTCTTTATGGAGGAGATTATTTTTAAGCCAGATTTTGAAGAGTATAAGAGACAGAGAGTTGTAGAATAGAGAGTAAAACTGGTTGTTCATGTATATTTTGTGTCTACTCTATTGGTATCAAGAAGCCAGCCTACTAGAATCAGTAGTATTTAGCTCAAGGAAAGCTTCAAGACCTTTCATGAATCATTTAATCTCTTTGTACTTTACTGCTTTTTCCTTAAATAAAATTGAAGGAAATAATCCATGTCCTGTTCTAACCCAGAATGAGGATGAATATTCTGTTGAATTAGCTTGTCTCTTGGCTCCTTAGTTTGCTAACATCATGACCAGTTCCTGTTATTGCTATATATCTGTATCTTTCAGCCACAAGTATATGGTTATGATGACTTGCAGATGCTTCAGACAAGATTTCCATTGGTGAGTATGTGGGATAGAGCTTTGGAAAATAAAGTAGTCTTAAAATTAGTGTTGGGAGAATTACCTCAGTCACAGACATAGCTCTTTCCCATCCCAGTCCTCCATACACTCTGATCTAAGGCATATTAGAATATAGGGATTTGGGGGAGGGTTTCCAATAGAAGATAACTTCTTTTTTTTTTTTTTTTAAAGACAGAGTCTCACTCTGTCTCTCAAGCTGGAGTGCAGTGGCGTCATCTTGGTTCATTGCAACCTCTGCCACCTGGGTCAAAGCCTCAGCCTCCCGAGTAGCTGGGATTAAAGGGGCCCGTCACCACCCCTGGCTAATTTTTTGTTTGTATTTTTAGTAGAGATGGGGTTTCGCCATCTTTGCCAGGCTGGTCTTGAATTCCTGACCTTGTGATCCACCTGCCTCTGCCTCCCTAAGTGCTGAGCTTACAGGCGTGAGCCGCCGCACCCAGCCTTTTTTCTTCTTTTTTTAAATCAGAGTTGTGGCATCTTAGTAAATGCCATTTAACCTAATCTATAACCTAGTAAAGTAATCTGGAGCACTCAGGGTGCTTTTTGTTTGTCCTAGTCACTTTCAATTACAGAATGATCTGTTTTCTCAGTAGAATAAGCTTGGTATAAACTGATAGGGATGACATCTAAAGTGCTGAAAATATTGGTCCTCATGGACTTTGACATATTCTCAAGTGGGCATACCCGTAGACCTTGCCTGACTGTGCTCATGGCCAGGCAAGGGGGACAGTGTATGCAAGAGTAATGTGGAGTTTGTGCTAACTCTAGGCAGCTTAATTAGTGACTGGATAAATTGCACAACTCTCACATTCTTCTGTTCTTTCCTCTGTGGAAATAATACTCATGCTGGGGAATGAGTGACATTGAATGTCTGCTCTTTTTTTCCCTCTTTTCTAGGATTACTACAGCATCCCATTTCCCACACCCACTACTCCGCTGACTGGGAGGGATGGTAGCCTGGCCAGCAACCCTTATTCTGGTAGGATTGGGATGGGACTAAATAAATAAAAAGGGAGATAGTGTTGGGATTGATGGCAGAAACCTGATTGGTAGCAAGAAGGAATGTGATAAATCAGGATTGGTAGATTCAAAATCCTGCTAAAGTTGGGCATGTCGTGGCTTTTCCTATTCATCCCACTTTCTGTTGTCTCCCTGTGATTTCTAGATGATATCTTAGCCAGGCATGGTAGCACACACCTGTAGTCTCAGCTACTTGGGAGGCCAAGGTGGGAGAATTGCTTGAGCCCAGGAGTTCAAGACCAGCCTGGGCAACATAGCAAGACGCCATCTCCAAAAAAGTGATATCTTGACTTAGTTTCAAGCCATTTGCTAGCTTTTTCCAGGAAGTACAGTGGTCGATGTGGTCTTCTCTGCTCATCTCTGCCCCTTTATGCTACTCACAGTGGCAATCTCACTGCCTTGCTAGGTCTGGGGCCTTCTTCTTTTACCTGACCTATCATTGTCCTCATTGACTTACCATTTTCCCTGATCCATCATTGTCTTTCAAGTCCAGCATGGGGTATTCCCCATGGAGGAGAAGAGGGGAGGGAAGAAGGGGGAAGATGAAAGAGAACACAAGTGGGCAGAGAAATTGTGCAGGTGCCTTATTCCAGGAGCCTGTCCCTGGCATAGCATTGCACAGTTATTCAACACTAGTCCTTGGCTTACAGCAACTGTGCTCAGTATATGCTGAGCAACACTAATTGGAGCCACTCAGAAATGTAATTCAAGGAATTGAACTTTAATAGTCTTTGAACAGGATCTCCTGGAATCATGTGAAACCAGAAGAGGTAATTCTGCATTGGTATTGGGGTGAAAGAGGCAGGTACATTTAGCCTCTCCTGTCACAGGTGACCTCACAAAGTTCGGCCGTGGGGATGCCTCCTCCCCAGCCCCGGCCACAACCTTGGCCCAACCCCAACAGAACCAGACGCAGACTCACCATACCACGCAGCAGACATTCCTGAACCCGGCGCTGCCTCCTGGCTACAGTTACACCAGCCTGCCATACTATACAGGGGTCCCGGGCCTCCCCAGCACCTTCCAGTATGGGCCTGCTGTGTTCCCTGTGAGTACCTGGCTTTGGTCACTCCTTGTGGTGAAGGATCCTAGCCCTGGACACTATTCTAGCTGCTTTTAAGGATCAATGACTTCAATAATGGATGAGGAGGAACAGTTTCCACCTCTGGTCTGTTTTTGGCCTGGTGCAGGGTGATGGGGGAATGGGGCTGGAATTGGTGGAATTAGGATAGGGATTGCCTAGTCTTAGAATTTGCCAAAGGGAGAATATGATACCATACAGCTTTGCTTCACTCAGATTCATTCATTCCCTGCTGCCATTGTCCCTTTTCCTTCCTCCAAACTACCAATTCTTGACTTCATTAGTAGATTCTAGAACGGTTAGTAAGGAGCTAATTTCACTAAGCAAGCTGTGGTCAAGCTGCATCAGGATAGTTAGCCATCTGAATGTCCAGTACCTGGAGCAGGACAAGTGGGACAGATGGTATTCTGCTGCCACGTCACTGCAAGTCTGGCCTTTTTGCTCTTTAGGTGGCTCCTACCTCTTCCAAGCAGCATGGTGTGAATGTCAGTGTGAATGCATCGGCCACCCCTTTCCAACAGCCGAGTGGATATGGGTCTCATGGATACAACACTGGTAAGCTGACCTTGTCCCTGGCTCGGTGGTATCTGTGGGGTGTTATTAGATAAATTTCAGGGAGGAAGACTTGGTGCTTAAGAAAATGGGGTTGGTGAGGGTATACCGCTGCCCCAGGTATGATTGTTAATACTTGGCTGACTTGGGTATCTGTGGGAGCAGCACCAGCAGAGGAGCTTGATACTAGGACATGTGTCCACTCTTTGTGACAGGAATGCCCAAGAGTATGTGTTGGCTTTTAGAATATGTTGGTTGGCCAAAAGTGTGGGTGGAAGTAGGGTAAGGAGCCCCAAGATTTTGCTGAAATGTCAGTGGAGGCAAGTGTTGATAATATGTATGGCACTGATAATACAAAAGGGGGTATATTCACTGAGTAGTAGCATTAAGTGGGTTCATAGCTAGCAGACTACGATAAGTTTGGCTTAAATCACTTTGTAGCACTACTTTTATGTGTCCTTTTTTATTCCCTAGCTAGAAGACCTAAACCATGGAGGAAAAGGAGTAGGCGTGACTATTACTCAATAAAGTGGGAACTGTACTGGGAGAGTTGGGCCTTTAGGTTCCTTCATTTGTATGGCTGGTCTCTTTGCAAAGTCCGTTTACATATGTGATGGCAGGAGGGAATTGTAGGAATCCTCTGGATGGGTACTTACCTAAAAGATACTCAGCCTCTCCCTTGCTTCCATACCTGACATCTGTGCTCTACTTTTGGAGGACAGGGAGCGAGAAGAAATCTTTGAATAATATAATTGTACTTTTTCAGCGACTTGTAGATGAATAGGGGAGGAGCAGGTTTCTGTGATTGCTTAGGATTGGGGATGGGGGTTGTCCTTCAAAGCTGTCAGCTCAGTTACAGTTTCATGGTGATCTGGATAGAGCAGCATGTGTTCTTCACCCTTATGTGGGCTCTGGGTGGGTCAGTTGCCCACAGTTTTCAATAATTGGGAACAGCACAGAAGGTAGTAAGGACTAGGAACTGATAGCCAGGTGGAGCTTTGAACTGTGCTTTATGAGTTAGAGTGGGTCATCAGTTAAATCCTGAGAAGCTCCATTGAGATTTAATACATAGACTCCTTGTGGCCACCCCTCTTATCGAGCAAGGTCCACCCTGAATCTTGGTGGGGAGGATTATAAGCTTTTTGACTTGGAGTGGTGGTCCCGTTCTGAGGACATTAGGTTGAAGTCTTAGTTGGACCAGGTTCACAAATTTTAAGAGTTAGGTGATTGATAATATAGGAGAATTGGCATACCTGATTCTAGAAATCCCAGCTTCTTGCCTCCCTTCAGAATTCAGAAACGTATTATATCAGCCCTTGAGAACCCCTAGTTCCCAACCCCACAAAGGGCTTTTGTCATTCCATTCATTTATTTTTATGTATTTGATTCCTTTTAGGAAGAAAATATCCACCCCCTTACAAGCATTTCTGGACGGCTGAGAGCTAATTTGGCCCAAGGCTGGGGGCTGTGTTTTGTGTGTGTGTATAAATTTGCACTGAAGTCTTGTTTCAGAAACCAGACCACTGAGGAGAGCCTGCTGAGCTGAGGCCATGGCCTGCGTGGCTTGGGGAAATGAGTTGGTGGATACCTTCTGGGCTTTTGAACTTGCCCCTCCCCCATTTCCCTCTCCCCCATGTGTCTGACCCTGTCTTACCCATTTCAAGTTCAAGCGGTGCAGCACCTTCGAAGCATCAATGCACACACCCGCTGTTGCTTTTGATTTCTGGAAGGCATGTAGTTTCAACTTGTAACAAAAATATTTGTAGTCTTCAATAAACTGTGGTATTTCTTTAGCTAACTCTGGCGTTCTTTCCGTGCATGTCTTTCTGGACACTAGGAACCAATGCTGTGCTATGAATGAAGGGTGGAGGGTGGCCTTTTTAATCAAACCCCAGCATAGCCAAAGAACTGTTAATTTTTCAGTATGGTAGTTTCATGAAGGTGGGGGGAGGGGAAATAGCCTCAGTTTCCTGCCTGTTGATTGGTTGGTAAAGGAAACTTTGTAGAAATCCCCAATTCTCTATGTTTATGTTGCTTCATTTTTCCATTTAGATCTTTCCTTTGCCTCTTACATAAGCAGTGGGGGAAAGGACAAAAAAGTTTGGAGTGTCATGTCATGGTGAAAGGCAAAAGAGATAGTGTTCAGAGCTGTTAGAGAAGTATCTTCCAAGGCTTAATTCCCACATCTATCTGGTTCCTAAAGGCCAAGTGGCTAAGATCTGATAAAGTCATTAGTGATCAGCTAGTTGATGACTCAGGCTCTGCGGAGACTATGCTATCCTGGAACATTGTTCTTAGTCCCTTGATGGCTTTTCAGAAATCTTGGATTATCAGTTTTGCATTTGCGGGTATAAGCTAAGGATGTGTGGGAGCGGTTTGGTCAGACATCTCCTTGACTGTGGAAATTCTAATTCCCTCCCAGTCCAGCTAGCATACAACATTAGCCCTTTGTTTATACAGTTAATGTGGACAGTGAGATCACCACCCTGGGTTAATTAGAAACCAAAGTATTCAGCTTTCCTTGTATTTGTTCCCAGCCCTTTGGAGTAATTTTGTTCTGTGGAGTGTGACCACCTTTCCCAGGGGCTGCCATGGTGGGAGAGAGAGATTCATGTTTCTCTGCCCTGCTGCCCACGTGATACTGGTATTGTCACTGTTTGGGGATAAGTAGGGGGTGTTGATGTTGGAAAGAAAGCAAGAGAACTCTGTAGTCTGAAGATCTTTCTAATAACTGGTAAGGGGTAGTGAAATCAGTACCCATTGTTTTCTAGGTCTCTAATACTATCATTGAGATTATTATGGCTACTACAGAGTATTATGGTTCCTGCATTCCCAGTCCCTTCAACCTCATATCCAAGATAAGGCCTCTGGACTAGAAGTTATTTTTAGCCTAAACTCTGGAAAGAATGAGATCAGGTAGGGGCACACTGGAGCTGAATTCCTCCCTACCACCCAGCTTGAACATCCAGTTAGTCATTTCTGCCATTCCTAGATATAGGCAGCCTAGCCTCACTGCAGAGAGTGACCAAATATGCTTTTTTTTTTTTTTTTTTTTTTTTTGCCTTTGCAGTAAATTGTCTCTTTTGGTTTGACTTAAAAATGTTCTACTTATATCCTGTTTATTCCACCTTTACTCTCAACTCTTCCACACAAACTATTAGCTTAAGCCTTTTCCATAGCTGAACCTTCTGTTCTTAAAAGTTATGACTGTTACCCAGTGATTTGCTAGATGGGCACCTCAGGTTTGAAAAGGGAACGGAAAAAATACCCATTAGCCCCTTAAGATATCGTTCCCTTCTTTTACTTCAGTGTCTTTAGACAGTTGATGCTTTGGAGATAAGGAAGTATTTTCTCTTGCTTGGTTTTCTGTAGTTCTGTTATTTTTCCTAGTTAGTGTTTGCCCCTCCCAGGAATTATCTGGACTTAGGATGTTGGGAAGTTTATCCAGATTAAGATACCACTTCAAAAGTGACTGTTCAAGATGGGCTTAACTTTGGAAGGCTGCCTTTGTCTGAGGCATTGGGAGGATTTGGGTTCTAGAGTTTGAATTGTGGGTGAATGGAGGATTCCTTATTTGTGATTTGGCCACTCTAGTACAGTGCTTCTAAAACACTTTTCCATCAGTGTTCCTGACAGCAGAGGAGAAGGAAATGTGTACCTCTGATGGGAAGGATCCAAGGGCATAGACAGAAAGGCAAAGTTTTTCTGAAGCTTCGTTTTATTTTTATAAAAACTAATATATCTTTTTAAAATCATGCTTTATATTCCTAAATTACTTACTTTTCTTCAAATCTTTGTTTAAAAATGGAAAGTTTAAAAGATGTTAGATTATTTATTTCATGGCTTTTCCTATCTCCTTGACCCATTGCCTTATACCCCAGGTGATAGAGTATAGTATGAGTATTTGAGGAGTACAAATTAAAATGACATGTTGTACTACTCTGGTTTCTTTAAGGTTGTAGTGGTTAGTAGGGAGTTTTCAACAGGAAATATAAGAGTTGGGGTATGGGTTAGAACTTTATCTTACGGAGAAGCTGAAGTTGTATACTGAAAATGACGTGGTTTTTGTGTTCCACCTAGGCTATAGGAGATGGCCTACTCCTGTCTACCTATCCCTCGCCACCCCACTACACTTAGGCTTAAATTGTGTACATGGAAATTGATCTTGATGGCAGGCCTTTACATTAGATGCTCCAAGACTAAAGAAGCTGGACTGACTGAGCTGAGGCTATGAGAATGAGAGTGCCCTTGGGGATTAAAGTGAACTGCTCCTCTCGTACTTATGCAGTGGAGGCATGGATTTTGAGCCCAGAAATGTCACTTCAGGAAGAGAGAGGGCCAGACTGCCCGAGTCTCCAGGAATAAAACTGAGTGGAGTTTGGGTGGATTGATTTGAAATGGACATTAAAATTAAAAGTTTATTATATTCCTGCTAGACTTTGGCACAGAAGTGTTTTGAAACAGTATATGCTAGTGAGGTTTGGTCATATTCCCTTGCCCACCAAAAAAACAACCTCACTCTCTCATGTATACTCAACACACACCTGGAAAGGTCCAAAGAACCCTTACGGAGCTTTTGTTTCATAAACTCTTAACTCTCAGGACTGACGTGAAGCTGGAAAATCAACCAAAATTCCCTTGCATTGGTATAGCTAGAAAGGCTACAGATACCACCTCAGGAATAAGGGCCAGGTAGCTAGCTGAGCTAATCCTCCTGTCTGTTTCCTCCTCCCCCAGGTGTTTCAGTCACCTCCAGTAACACGGGCGTGCCAGATATCTCGGGTTCTGTGTACTCCAAAACCCAGGTAGGTGCCTGGCTCTGGACAGAAGTGGAAAAGAGATAGACATAGAAGAGGTGGAGTTGTAATGGTAGAAATACAGTGGACAAGAACAACCCTAGGAGAGGTGGCAGGAAACCCATCCTACTTTTTCTAAATGAAAGGTCTTCTCTAGACTTCACTTCCTCTAAGAAGTTAAAATTTAGCCCTCTGAGAAAAAAACAAGAGAAGTGTAATAGGAAGGTGAAGCGTGGCAAATTGTTTAATGTGTCATGTGATTTACTGTGCAACTCTCCTGGCCCCTTTTCCTACCTACTCCCAACCTTTTTCATGACTTTTCAAGAGAGTAAGTATGAGAGTGACAGGAAACTAGTTCATTCCATTCTTTGAGTAAATCTGTAACAGTGGGAGTGGGAAAGGAGACACCTAGTAACTAATGAAGCATTTGAGTGATCCACAGGTTTGTTATGTTGCTTTTATCCCCCATCACCATAAATACTTAAAGTTTGTTAGTAAGCACTGGGGGTCTGGGGCGGGGCACTTCATGAACAAGACCTTCAACACTTCAAATACCTCAGTATGTGTTTATTTCTTTTGAAATATCCATGGAGTTCTTTTTGTTTTTGTTTTTGAGACAGAGTCTTGCCCTGTCACCCAGGCTAGAGTGCAGTGGTGCAATCTCAGCTCTCTGTCAACTCCATCTCCCGGGTTCAAGCGATTCTCCTGCCTCAGCCTCCCGAGTAGCTGGGATTACAGGCGCCTGCCATCACGCCTGCTAATTTTTGTATTTTTTAATAGAGACGGGGTTTCACCATCTTGGCTAGGCTAGTCTTGAACTCCTGACCTCATGATCCACCTGCCTCGGCCTCCCAAAGTGCTGGGATTACAGGTGTGAGCCACCGCGCCCAGCGGAGTTACTATTTATTTATTATTATTATTTTTTAAAGGAATATTGGAAGGGGTAGGGACACTTGGTTTGCTTTTTTTTTTTCTTGGAGACAGTCTCAAGAAGTCACCCAGATTGGAGTGCAATGGTGGAATCTCAGCCTTCTGAGTAGCTGGGGCTATAGGTGTGTGCCACCAGGCCTAATTTTTGTATTTTTGTTTTTTGTTTGTTTTGTATTTTGTATTTTTGTTTTTTGGTAGATACAGGGTTTTGTCATGTTGCCCAGGCTCATCTTGAACTCCTGGGCTCAAGCAATCCACCCGCCTTAGCCTCCCAAAAGTGCTGGGGTTACAGGTGTGAGCCACCATGCCCAGCCTGGAGTTCTAAGTTCAAATTTCATGATGTTCAAATATGACATTCAGTTTTACAAAGTGCTTCCACATGTCATCCTCTTATTTAGTCTTTTTGTTTGTTTTTGGTTGTTTTTTTTTTTTTTGAGACGGAGTTTCACTCTTGTTTCCCAGGCTAGAGTGCAATGGCGTGATCTTGGCTCACCACAACCTCCACCTCCCGGGTTCAAGCGATTCTCCTGCCTCAGCCTCCCGAGTAACTGGGGTTACAGGCATGTGCTACCATGCCTGGCTAATTTTGTATTTTTAGTAGAGACCGGGTTTCTCCATGTTGGTCAGGCTGGTCTCAAACTCCTAACCTCAGGTGACCCGCCCGCCTTGGCCTCCCAAAATGCTGGGATTACAGGCGTGAGCCACTGTGCCCAGCCTTTTTTTTTTTTTTTTTTCTTCAGATGGAGTCTCCCTCTGTCTCCCAGGCTGTAGTGCAGTGGCACAGTCTTGACTCATTGCAACCTCTGCCTCCCAGGTTCAAGTGATCCTCCTGCCTCAGACTCCCAAGTAGCTGGGATTTACAGGTACCCGCTACCACGCCTGGCTAATTTTTGTATTTTTAGTAGAGATGGGGTTTCACCATATTGGCCAGGCTGGTCTCGAACTCTGTGTGATCCGGCCATCTCGGCCTCCCAAAGTGCTGGTATTACAGGTGTGAGCCATCGTGCCCAGCCTATTTGATCTTTACAACAGGTTTGTAGTGTCCCTGTTTTGTATCTGACGAAACTGAGGCTAAGAGGTTGAGTAGTTTGCCTAGGTTCACACAGTTATTAAATAAGAGCAGAGCTGAGACTGAGACCTGAATATGTGATTTCAAGTGTACTGTGCCTTCTGTGACACCATGCTGCTTTCTGAGGGTCAGGGAGCTTGAGCTCAGGAAAATCCCAAGATTGGTTTGCTGATCCCTTTTACTCTGTCTCCTCCTGGCCTCCTGGATAGCAGTCCTTTGAGAAACAAGGTTTTCATTCCGGTACTCCTGCTGCTTCCTTCAACTTGCCTTCAGCCCTAGGAAGTGGGGGCCCCATCAATCCGGCCACAGCTGCTGCCTACCCACCTGCCCCCTTTATGCACATTCTGACCCCCCATCAGCAGCCGCACTCTCAGATCCTTCACCATCACCTGCAGCAGGATGGCCAGGTAATAGCCCTTCCCCCTCTCTCCTTTCCCTTCCTCTTCCTATCCCTTAAAACTGCCTTCCCTTTCCTTTTCTTACCCTTCCTCACCACCACCTTCACCCAATCCCTCCCCAGCGCCAGTCATGGGCACACAGCACATACAGACACAAGCGCACATAACACGAGCGGCCGGCAAAGGATATCTCAGAGAAGGGGCCAGATTGAAACCTTTTTTGCCCAATTCCTTTGGTGCCCTTCTCCTCCTGTGCCACAGTTGTCCTTATCCCATCAGACCTGGGTCACACCTCCCCTCTTTCCTCTCCCAGCCTTCCCTCTTCCCTGACATTTTAGCTTTCCCTTCTAATGGTGGAGTTCTATTGTCAAAGTTTGTCCCTTTATTTTCCATATATCCTGGTTCTGCCTCAGCTACCATATTTGCAGATGATTCTCTGTTGCCAGCGCCAGCAGGAGGAGCAGGTAATGAAATTGAATGATCATATGCTTGAACCCACTCCTTTTCAGTCCCCATTTCACCTTCACAGCCTCAGGGAACTTGAAAAGACTGCGCGGTCACAAATCGGGATACACAAACACAAACACCTTGCTGAGCTCTCTGGCCTCCCCTTCCTCTCTCCTTCTCCCCTCCCCAACACCCTCTTTATCTTTGTACCCTTCCCCAACTGTGGAAAACATTTGGTTACCAGAATGGAAAAGATTATTGGGGCAGCATCTGCAGCCTGAGGCCTCAGACTGCCTCTCGTACCTGCCTGAAATGGGCTCACAGATGTGATGTGTGGTAGGGGTGGGGATCTGTGGGGCAATGCAAGTGGCCTCTTGAGAGCTCCATTATAGGTGGCTGGAGCTGGAATAAGGACTTCCTTCCTCTCAAAGACAGCTTTCCAAATTGAGGCATTCATGGGGATCAATGGAAATGAAATTGCCTCGTGATCACTCATCTCCAAGAGCAGGGGAGAGAAGGGGTAGTAGGAGAAGGTAGAATTGAAAATGAGTAGAACTAACTCACTACCTTATCTCCAAAGGTATCTTGCCCTCTTCATCTTTTCCCTATTTAAAAGTCAAAAATGCCTTCCTGCTTGTAAGAAAGGGGCTTTAGCAGCTATGCAGACTAAATTTTCTATGGTTTTAATAGTAGTGAGGGGAATGGGAGAGCAAGACAGTTTGCACATCTCCACCTGAAGATGTTACAAATTTGTACCACTAACTAGACACCTTTTTCCTCCCCATCATCCTCCCATTCCCCTGCAGACGGGCAGCGGGCAACGTAGCCAGACCAGCTCCATCCCGCAGAAGCCCCAGACCAACAAGTCTGCCTACAACAGCTACAGCTGGGGGGCCAACTGAGGCCCTGACCCTCTTCTCCCGGTCCCATCTTCTGAGAGGGCTTCTCAGCCTGGAAACTATGGAAACAACATCAAAGAGAAAGGAATGTGGGGGGTTTCCGCTGCCCCCCACCCCCAGCGGCCCACCCCATGCCTCAGCTTCATGTCTGTCCCATTCCTATACCATCCCCACCCTGTTGTATGTATTATAGGATTTGTATTTTCTCCTTTTTTTTCCCCCCTTCCATTCCTTCTCCCCTCTTGCATTCAAGATTATGAAACTTTGCTATGGGCCCTGCCCTTCCTTTGCTTCCTCCTGTTCACCCTGGTGGTGTACGGATGAGGTGGGGAGGTGGGACCCCCAAATATATATCAGCCCAACAGCCCTAAGTCTCCTCCTTTATTATTAGGAAAACAACAACAACAAACAAAAAAAAAATGGCGTCATGAATATGAACAGCATTGTCAGATGAATTAGTTGAAGTGTTTTTTTTTTTTTTTTTTTTTTTTGTACTGTGTCCTCAAATTTAATGGATTAATGTGTCTTGTATATATAAAAAGAAAACCTCTACCTTCAGCCTCTGCCTATTCTTGCTCCGTCTAGGACATCCTCAATTTCGTCGATGACCAGCTTGGTGAATAAGTATTACTGTACCAACGGGGCCTCCTCTAGCAGGCCCCTGAAGGCAGTGGAATAAAATGAAATCTTCGCCCTTTAAGAACTCCTGACCTTAATGTGGTAGTAGTATCTTGTCCTTGAGGGGATTTCCTTCCCTTCACCCCTAAGACTTTCACAACCTGTTGACTGGAAAGAACCACCACAAATCTTCATTTCCTCCAGAAACTGCTACATCTACAGCCGATTTCAGGCAGTAAAGGGAGAGGGATAGAGGAGATTGGGTGGAAAATGGAGAGGATCAAGAAGGAGCTGAGACCATTTCAAAGGAAAAAAATGGCTTTATAGAGTTTTAAGTTATGACTTAAATGGGTCCAGGTAAATAAACTAAAAAGAAGTAAAGGCAACATGTATCGTCTGACAGAACTAAATCTTGGAGTAGGGTGACGGATAAAAGACTACATACTGGGTACAGTGTACACTGCTCGGGTGATGGGTGCACTAAAGTCGCAGAAATCACTAAAGAACTCATCCATGTAACCAAACACCACCTGTACCCCAAAAACGAAATAAAAAAACCAAAACCTTGGGGCACATTCCCCCTAGGAATGGACTACTGTAGTAGTTGCTTCTTGGGTGCTTTTCTGTGACATAGCTATACCCAATTCTTTGAAAAAGAATCTAGAGCCAAGTCTGGCTTGGGGATGGGGTACAGGGAGAGGCAGGTTTCGGATAGGCTTTGAAAATCGATACAACAGTAAACAAAATGAGGCCAGTCGCTTTGGGAGGCCAAGGTGGGCAGATCACCTGAGGTCGGGAGTTCGAGACCAGCCTGGTCAACATGGTGAAACCCCGTCTCTACAAAAAATACAAAAGTAGCCGGGCAGGGTGGCATATGACTGTAATCCCAGCTACTCAGGAGGCTGAGGCAGGAGAGAACCTGGGAGGCGAAGGTTGCAGTGAGCCGAGATGGTGCCACTGCACTCCAGCCTGGGAGACATGAGAGAAAAATTTGTCTCAAAAAAAAAAAAAAAAAAGATACCAAAGGGATACTTTTTTATCGCCCCCAATTTGTTCCTTCTCAGGACACAACTAGTTTCCCTTCCCTTACAAATCCTTTGTCTTGCTGGTTGCAGAGCCTGCTTAGATAAAAGAATCCTATATGGTTATAACAAACTCCCTAGTAGCTAGAGAGGTGGAGGAAGTTAAGTCCATGCGTCTCTTATGTCTTGATCTCTTCTCTGGGGAATTCAATACTAGAAAGAGCTTGGAAAAGCATTTTGTTCATCCCTCTAACAGCAGACGTCACCCAGGTCAGTCAAAAGGAACGCCCGAGTAAGAGGCGAGGTGGCTTCTGCTGTTAGGCTGGCCAGCCCCGGGGGTGGGGAGGTTGAGGGATGCCATCAAGCCGGTTCATCTGTGCGGCTGGGCTGCCCTCTGGCGGCTTTATGCGGGTGCCATCCAGAGTCAAACCCTCGAAATCGCTTTTCGGACTGAGTTGTCTCCAGAAAGAAGAACAGGTTTAGGAGGAAGGCGGTCATAGGAAACTGAAAGTGCGTCACGCTCACTCCCGTCACGGAAACTGGTCTCTAAAAGGTGGGGTAAAGGTAAAGCCTTTCAAATTTGAGGAAGACTTTCCGTCCCGCCTCCCTTGCATGTCCGGCTTACAGTCGTTTACGACAGTGTCAGGATCGCGGGCTTGCTTTCCGGTAGCGTGGGCTGACGCCTCGCTCAATTTCCCACAGGGCTGCGCAGGTTTGCCCCTTCTGCGAATGGTCCACTGGAGGGGTTCAAAGGTTCGCGTCCCAATACGGGAATGAGCCTCTTTGATCTCTTCCGGGGCTTTTTCGGCTTTCCTGGACCTCGGAGGTGAGAGTAGGTCCGGCTTGGACAAGGGTGGGGGTCGTCTGAGGGGAGCTTGACCCCTACGTCTTATTTTTTGGAAAAGCATCCTCTGTCCCACTCCTTCAACTCCTGTAGAGAGGACAGAAGTCGCAACATTGAATACTCACCCCGCCACAGTAACCAAGGCGGTCGTTAAGAGGAGAAACAGCAAACTAAGCCTTTCTCCAACCTGGGGTGATGCAACAGGGACCCGGGCGGGGAAGACAATGGGGGTCGGGAGAATAGGACAGTGAGCAAGTGAGCAGGACCTTGGGAGAGAGGGGAGGGACTCTGGGGGAAAGTGTAAGAAGGGAGCTGCGAGCTGTCTGACTTTGATAAAAAAAAAAAAAAAAAAAAAAAAAGGAAGAAAGAAAGAACTGTCAGCCATTGTATTAATGTTTTGATGCGGCAACCAGTCCTCCGACCCTCTCCCCAGCTTCCCAGACCCCTTGCTCTTGTCCCACTTTGCCACCCATGAGTTGATTTTATGGCTTAAATCGTGCTGACATCTTGGTGGCCAATCTGCCTCCACTCTCAGCCACAGAGATCCCTTTTTTGGAGGGATGACTCGAGATGAAGATGATGATGAGGAAGAAGAGGAAGAAGGGGGTTCATGGGGCCGTGGGAACCCAAGGTTCCATAGTCCTCAGCACCCCCCTGAGGAATTTGGCTTCGGCTTCAGCTTCAGCCCAGGAGGAGGGATACGTTTCCACGATAACTTCGGCTTTGATGACCTAGTACGAGATTTCAATAGCATCTTCAGCGATATGGGGGCCTGGACCTTGCCTTCCCATCCTCCTGGTGTGTGGCTTTCCCTGAGGGACAACCTGCGGTTTCTAGTGGGTTGGTGGGTGAAATAAAGAGCCTGCAGGGAGTAGCTGGGGGATGGGAAGTGTGAGAAGACTGATGATTTCAGGGAGATTTATAGAGCCCAAGTCCTTTCCCACCCCAGCAAACACCTGCCACCTTTCTGCAGAACTCCCAGGTCCTGAGTCAGAGACACCTGGTGAGAGACTGCGGGAGGGACAGACACTTCGGGACTCAATGCTTAAGTATCCAGATAGTCACCAGCCCAGGATCTTTGGGGGGGTCTTGGAGAGTGATGGAAGAAGTGAATCCCCCAAACCAGCACCAGACTGGGGCTCCCAGAGACCATTTCATAGGGTGAGTATCCCATCGGGTCCTAAAGTGAGAGCTTGTGAGAGACCACTAATAAAGTGCAAAGACTGGCCAGGCGCGGTGGCTAACGCCTGTAATCCCAGCACTTTGGGAGGCCGAGGGTGGATCACCTGAGGTCAGGAGTTCGAGACTAGCCTGGTCAACATGGTGAAACCATGTCTCTACTAAAAATACAGAAAATTAGCCGGGCGTGGTGGTGGGCACCTGTAATCCCAGCTACTCGGGAGGCTGAGGCAGGAGAATTGGTTGAACCCAGGAGGTGGAGACTCATGTCAAAAAAAAAAAAAAAAGTACAAAGATTGCACTTTTTTTTTTTTTTTTTGAGACCCAGCCTTGCTCTGTTACCCAGGCTGTGGTGCAGTGGCACAATCTCAGCTCACTGCAACCTCCAATTCCCAGATTCAAGTGATTCTCCTACCTCAGCCTCCTGAGTAGCTGGGATTACAGTCACCTGCCAAACGCCCGACTAATTTTTGTATTTTTAGTAAAGGCGGTGTTTCACCATATTGGCCAGGCTGCTTTCGAGCTCCTGACCTCAGGTGGTCCACCCACCTTGGCCTCCCAAAGTGCTGGAATTACAGGTGTGAGCCAACATGCCTGGCCAAAGATTGCAATTCTTGTTTGAATCTGATAGCCTTGGGCTGGAATCCTAAGCCCTCCATTTAGTGTTTTCTGTTTTCTCTATTAAGCTTGTGGGATTTTCTTTGGGGGGGAGATGGGTGTTCTGTTTCTTAAAAAAAAAAAAAAAACAATAAACCATCACTGGTCCAGATAATTCTTGGATAAGGCAGGATTGTGCACAGAGTATAGGCATATATCAGTTCAGGAAGTCTTTCTGGTAGAAGGATACATAAAACATCCAGGAAGGAGGAAGGAGTGTATAAATAAAGCTATTCTGAATGGAATTATCTCCCCGGGGGCAGGGAGTTTTGGAGCTCAGGATTAGTTTGAGGTCTATGACCTTTCAAATTTCAGATTAGAAGATGTCTTTTCACTTACTATGGTTTCTTCTGCAGTTTGATGACATATGGCCTGTGGACCCCCATCCTAGAACCAGAGAGGACAATGGTAAGTCTGGAGGAAGGGGAAGTTTATCAGCCTTTTGTTATTCTTCTGAAGTTCTGTCCATTTTCCCTCCCTGAAGTTTCTTCCTGTACACTTGTCTCCTTTTTTCCCTTGGACTCTTTCTCTCCTGCTTCTTCATCTCTCTGCTCTTCCAGATCTTGATTCCCAGGTTTCCCAGGAGGGTCTTGGCCCGGTTCTACAGCCCCAGCCCAAATCCTATTTCAAGAGCATCTCTGTAACCAAGATCACTAAACCAGATGGGGTGAGTTGAAAGAAAGAGGTAAAGGAAATTGTGGCCAGGGAATGAATGCCCTGAAACAGGAATCTCTGTAAATAAACAGGGATCTCTGTAAAGAAACTGCTGAGCGTTATCTTTAGTGATGTGAGGAATATGGTGGGGACTTCTCCTTGTAGATAGTGGAGGAGCGCCGGACTGTGGTGGACAGTGAGGGCCGGACAGAGACTACAGTAACCCGACACGAAGCAGAGAGCAGTCCTAGGGGTGGTAAGTTAAAAGACAAAGGGGTTCATCTCAAGATTCCTTGGGGAAGGGAACTCTTACTCTTCTACCCTTGAATATTATTTCTCTCCTTTGCTTCTGCCTGGTCTCTTTCATTTAGCCTATTTGTGTGTATGACTTTCTTCCTTAGATCCAGAATCACCAAGACCTCCAGCCCTGGATGATGCCTTCTCCATCCTGGACTTATTCCTAGGACGTTGGTTCCGGTCCCGGTAGCCTTGTTAACCCTCAGAGGCCTTCAGAGTCCTTTCCACCTTTCACCCATTGCCCACCATTAATAAGCTTAGCTTCTCCTTTTGCCACCTCAGGGGCTTGGATATGTGGAATAGTGAATTGGGGGCATGTCAGTTTGTCACTCACCCAAACTGACCAATAAAACTTTTATTTATGCTAATTATTTGTCTTGGTTTTGTCAAGGCTATTTCAGTTTCTAGAACCATCCAACACTTCCGAAATTATCTTGGTCCTCTACCTTCTCCTTATTCCTTAACTTTTTATTCTACATCTAAAACCTGAGTAGAAAATGATTTTTCTTTCTCAAGCAAGAAATAAATTTAAAAAGAAAAAAAAGAGGCCAGGTTTGGTGGCTCACACCTGTAATCCCAGCACTTTGGGAGGCTGAGACAGGCAGATCACCTGAGGTCAGGAGTTGAAGACCAGCCTGGCCAACGTGGTGAAACTCCGTCTCTACTAAAAATACAGAAATTAGCTGGGCATGGTGGCGGGTGCCTGTAATCCCATGCTGAGGCAGTAGAATCACTTGAACCCAGGAGGCGGAGGTTGCAGTGAGCCAAGACCGTGCCATCGCACTCCAGCGTAGGCAACAAGAGCAAAATTCCATCTCAAAAAAAAAAAAGAAAAGAAAAATGATTTTTCTTACTGAGGAGATAACTAGAAATAATTTCAGGAAAACTTCTAGAATTTCTAGAAAGGGATACATCAGATTCCCAAAAAGGGGTGTGGGTGTGGAAGTGTGGATCACTGACTGGAGAGTTCATGAGGTAACTGAGGAAGTACATGGGTAAATTTTCCTTACTTTACTGGCCTTAAAAAAATTGTTATGTGGCTGGGCGTGGTGGCTCACGCCTGTAATCCCAGCACTTTGGGAGGCCGAGGCAGATGGATCATGTGAAGTCTGGAGTTCGAGATCAGCCTGACCAATATGGTGAAACCCCGTCCCTACTAAAAATACAAAAATTAGCCAGGTATGGTGGCACATGTTTGTCATTCCAGCTTCTTGGGAGGCTGAGGTAGGAGAATTGCTGGAACTCAGGAGGCGGAGGTTGCAGTGAGCTGTGATCATGCCATTGCACTCCAGCTTGTGCAAAAAGAGCAAAACTCCATCTCAAAAAAAAAATTATTATGTATGTTAGAGAAAATACACCTGGCACAAATGTTACTAGGTCCTTTTTTCTTTTTGAGGCAGGGTCTCATACAGGCTAGAGTGTAGGGGAGTAATGTTGGTTCACTGTAGCCTCGACTTGGGCCTAATACTTCCACCTCAGCCTCCTGAGTAGCTGGGACTACAGGCATACACCAGCATGCCTAGCTAATTATTTTTTCTTTTTTTTGGTTTTTTATTTATTTACTTTTTGTATTTTTTGCAGAGACGGAGTTTTGCCGTGTTGCCCAGGCTTCCTTTTCTCATTATAAAAGTTTTTAATCCAGTGTGTTAGACTGCACATATCATCCCAGCTACTTGGGAGGCTGAGATAGGAGGATTACTTGAGCCCAGGAGGTGGAGGTAACATAGCAAGATCCTATCTCTAAAATATATATAGAGATTTATATGTGTAACATAAATATTATATAGATTTATATGCATAATATATAATACAAATATATAATATATATTATATATGATTGCATATATATTATATATGATTACATATATATGATTACATATATAATATATAATATTTGTATATAATATATAAATATATAATATATATTTATAAATATACAATATATATTTATAAATATATAATGTCACAAATATATAATATGATATTTGTATATAAAATATATATATAATATATTTATACATTTTTTATATATATATATTTTTGAGACTCTTTGTCTCTCTCTGTCACCGGGTTGGAATGCAGTGGTGCGATCTCAGCTCACTGCAACCTCTGCCTCCCGAGTTCAAGCGATTCTCCTGCCTGAGCCTCCTGAGTAGCTGGGACGACAGGCATGTGCCACCATGTCCAGCTAACTTTTGTATTTTTAGTGAAGACGGGGTTTCACCATGTTGGCCAGGCTGGTCTCGATCTCTTGACCTCGTGATCCACCTGCCTCAGCCTCCCAAAGTGCTGGGATTACAGGCGTGAGCCACTGCACCCAGCAAAATTTTTTTTTTTTTTTTTGAGACGGAGTCTCGCTCTGTTGCCCAGGCTGGAGTGCAGTGGCCGGATCTCAGCTCACTGCAAGCTCTGGCTCCTGGGTTTATGCCATTCTCCTGCCTCAGCCTCCCGAGTAGCTGGGACTACAGGCGCCCGCCACCTCGCCCGGCTGGTTTTTTGTGTTTTTTAGTAAAGATAGGGTTTCACCATGTTAGCCAGGATGGTCTTGATCTCCTGACCTCGTGATCCACCCGTCTTGGCCTCCCAAAGTGCTGGGATTACAGGCTTGAGCCACCACGCCCAGCCCAAAATATTTTTTAAAAATTAGCTAAGCAGGCTGGGCATCATTGCTCACGCCTATAATCCCAGCACTTTGGGAGGCTGAGGTGGGCAGATCACTTGAGGTCAGGAGTTCAAGCAAGCCAGGCACTGTGGTTCACATTTATAATCTCAACACTTTGGGAGGCCAAGGTGGGCAGATCACTTGACATCAGGAGTTCGAGACCAGCCTGGCCAACATGGTGAAACCCCAACTCTACTAAAAATAAAAAAAGTTAGCTTAGTGGGGTGGTGCACACTTGTAATCCCAGCTACTTAGGAGGCTGAGGCAGGAGGATCACTTGAATCCAGGAGGCGGAGGTTGCAGTGAGCCGAGATTGTGCTGCTGTCCTCCAGCCTGGGTGACAAAGCGAGACTCCATCTCAAAAAACATAAATAAATTAGCTGAGCATGGTGGCCCACATCTGTAGTCTCAGCTATTCAGGAGGCTAAAACAGGAGGATCTCTGGAGGCTGGAGTTCGAGGCTGCCATGATCTATGATCACACCACTGCATTCTAGCCTGGACTACAGAGTGAGACCCGATCACAACAACAACAAAAGCTTTTAGCTGGTCGCGGTGGCTCAAGCCTGTAATCCCAGCACTTTGGGAGGCCGAGGCGGGTGGATCATGAGGTCAAGAGATCGAGACCATCCTGGCTAACATGGTGAAACCCCGTCTCTACTAAAAATACAAAAAACTAGCCGGGCGTGGTGGCAGGCGCCTGTAGTCCCAGCTACTCGGAGGCTGAGGCGAGAGAATGGCGTGAACCCAGGAGGCGGAGCTTGTAGTGAGCTGAGATCGCGCCACTGCACTCCAGCCTGGGCGACACAGGGAGACTCCATCTCAAAAAAAAAAAAAAAAAGCTTTTAGTACTATGGTTAAGAGGGCAAATCTGAGGCCAGTCACAGTGGCTCACACCTGTAATCTCAACACTTTGGGAAGCTGAGTGGGGAGGAACAATTGAGACCAGCCTGGGCAACATAGGAAAACCCTGTCTCTACAAAAAAATTTAAAAATTAGTTGGGCATGGTGGTGCATGCCTGTAGTCCCAGCTACTCAGGAGTCTGAGAGGGGACGATGTCGAGCCCAGGAGGTCAAGGATGCAGTGAGCCATGACCATGCCACTGCACTCCAGCCTGGGCAACAGAGTGACACTCTCTCTCAAAATAAAAAGGCCAAGCATGGTGGCTCACGCCTGTAATCCCAGTACTTTGGGAGGCTGAAACAGGCAGATAACTTGCTGTCTCTACTAAAAATACAAAAATTAGCCAGGCATGGTAGTACAGGCCTGCAATCTCAGCTACTTGGGAGGCTGAGGCATGAGAATCACTTGAACCCGGGAGGCAGAGGTTGCAGTGAGCCGAGATTGCACCATACACTCCAGCCTGGGTAATAGAGCAAGACGCCGTCTCAAAATATTAAAAAAAAAGCCGGGCGCGGTGGCTCACGCCTGTAATCCCAGCACT